>NC_055693.1:35665531-35780531 GCF_017639745.1 Melanotaenia boesemani
CACAGGTCAGCAGCTAGGCCACCCTAAAACAGTTGGCCTTTAGTTCATCATGTGTTTCTCTAAATGAAGACTCGCTGTACCGTGACACCATAATGTCTCCTTGATGTTCCATTAACATTTATTACTGTGGAGAGAAATGAGGACACAGCAGCAGGCGTGAGCCCACGGTGAAACTGTAAAAAGTAGTTCCAGGGTGATGTTCGGCATGGTGTAAAAAGTAGTTCCAGGGTGATGTTCAGCACGGTGTAAAAAGAAGTTCTAAGGTGATGTTTGGCACGGTGTAAAAAGTAGTTCCAGGGTGATGTTCGGCACGGTGTAAAAAGAAGTTCTAAGGTGATGTTCGGCATGGTGGAAAAAGTAGTTCCAGGATGATGTTCGGCACGGTGTAAAAAGAAGTTCTAGGGCGATGTTCGGCACGGTGTAAAAAGTAGTTCCAGGGTGATGTTCGGCACGGTGTAAAAAGTAGTTCCAGGGTGATGTTCGGCACGGTGTAAAAAGTAGTTCCAGGGTGATGTTCGGCACGGTGTAAAAAGTAGTTCCAGGGTGATGTTCGGCACGGTGTAAAAAGAAGTTCTAGGGTGATGTTTGGCACGGTGTAAAAAGTAGTTCCAGGGTGATGTTCGGCACGGTGTAAAAAGTAGTTTCAGGACGATGTTCGGCACGGTGTAAAAAGTAGTTCCAGGGTGATGTTCGGCACGGTGTAAAAAGTAGTTCCAGGGTGATGTTCGGCACGGTGTAAAAAGTAGTTTCAGGGTGATGTTCGGCACGGTGTAAAAAGTAGTTCCAGGACGATGTTCGGCACGGTGTAAAAAGTAGTTCCAGGGTGATGTTCGGCACGGTGTAAAAAATAGTTCTAGGGTGATGTTCGGCACGGTGTAAAAAGAAGTTCTAGGGTGATGTTCGGCACGGTGTAAAAAATAGTTCTAGGGTGATGTTCGGCATGGTGTAAAAAGTAGTTCCAGGGTGATGTTCGGCACGGTGTAAAAAGTAGTTCCAGGACGATGTTCGGCACGGTGTAAAATGTAGTTCCAGGACGATGTTCGGCACGGTGTAAAAAGTAGTTCCAGGGCGATGTTCGGCACGGTGTAAAAAGTAGTTCCAGGACGATGTTCGGCACGGTGTAAAAAGTAGTTCCAGGGTGGTGTTCAGCATGTTGTAGCATCTCTTCTTCTAGCATGTCTGGAAACGTCTGGGAAATGAGGAGACCAGTTGCTGGAGTTTTAGGAGAGGAATGTTGTCCCATTCTGGTCTGATGCAGGATTCAAGCTGCTCTACAGTCCTGGACCTTGGCTGCTGGATTTCTGCAACACTTTCAGATATAAGATCCTTAAAAAAAATTACATATTTTAAAAAGAAGCAGGATGAAGCAGAATGAAGTAGGGTGTAGCAGGATGATGCCGAGTTAAGCAGGATGAAGCAGGGTGAAGCAGGATGAAGGAGGATGAAGCAGGATGAAGCAGGGTGAAGCAGGACGAAGCAGGGTGAAGCAGGGTGAAGCAGGTTGAAGTAGGGTGAAGCAGGACAAAGTAGGATGTAGCAAGATGAAACAGGGTGAAGCAGGATGAAGTAGGGTTAGGCAGAAAGAAGCAGAGTGAAGCAGGGTGAAGCAGGATGAAGCAAGATGAAGCAGCATGAAGCAAGATGAAGCAGGATGAATCAGGATCAAGTAGGTTGAAGCAGCGTGAAGCAAGGTGAAGCAGGGTGAATCAGGATGAATTAGGTTGAAGCAGGGCGAAGCAGAACAAAGCACGACAAAGCAGGACGAAGCAGGGTGATGCACAATGACGCAGGATGAAGTAGAGTGAAGCAGAATGAAGCAGGATGAAGTAGGACGATGCAGGGTGAAGCAGAATTAAGCAGGACAAAGCGGGGTGAAGCAGAATTAAGCAGGACAAAGCGGGGTGAAGCAGAATTAAGCAGGACAGAGCGGGGTGAAGCAGGGTAAAGTAACGTGAAGCAGAACGAAGCAGGACAAAGCAGGACGAAGTAGGGTGAAGCAGGACGATGTAGGGTGAAGCAGGGTGAAGCAGGTTGAAGTAGGACGACGCAGGGTGATGCACGATGAAGCAGGATGAAGCAGGGTGAAGCAGAATTAAGCAGGACAAAGCGGGGCGAAGCAGGTCGAAGCAGGGTAAAGTAACGTGAAGCAGAACGAAGCAGAACGAAGCAGGACAAAGCAGGACGAAGTAGGGTGAAGCAGGACGAAGTAGGGTGAAGCTGGACGATGTAGGGTGAAGCAGGGTGAAGCAGGTTGAAGTAGGACGACGCAGGGTGATGCACGATGAAGCAGGATGAAGTAGGGTTGAGCAGGATGAAGCAGGGTGAAGCAGAATGAAGCAGGACAAAGCGGGCGAAGCAGGTCCAAGAAGGGTGAAGTAACGTGAAGCAGAACAAAGCAGGACAAACCAGGACGAAGTAGGGTGAAGCAGGACGAAGTAGGGTGAAGCTGGACGATGTAGGGTGAAGCAGGGTGAAGCAGGTTGAAGTAGGACGACGCAGGGTGATGCACGATGAAGCAGGATGAAGTAGGGTTGAGCAGGATGAAGCAGGGTGAAGCAGAATGAAGCAGGACAAAGCGGGGCGAAGCAGGTCCAAGAAGGGTGAAGTAACGTGAAGCAGAACAAAGCAGGACAAACCAGGACGAAGTAGGGTGAAGCAGGACGAAGTAGGGTGAAGCAGGATGAGAAGGGTGAAGCAGAACGAAGCAGGACAAAGCAGGATGAAGCAGGGTGTAGCAGGATGAGAAGGGTGAAGCAGGATAAAGCAGGGTGAAGCGGATGAAGCAGGTAGAAGCAGGGTGAAGCAGGGTGCAGCAGGTTGAAGCAGGATGAAGCAGGTTGAAGCAGGTTGAAGCAGGATCAGGATTTCTTGCTTATTTCTGGACATACTGCTGCAGTGCATGCTGGGAAACATGTGCATGAAGAACAGAGCCAGTGCTGCAGATATGCATAGTCTCTTTCTAGAACATCTCGCTAACACAGTTAGTAAATGTGTTGTTTTCCGCTCGCACATCAGGAGTTTCTAATGCCTGAAGCACTGCTTCCTCCATGCGTTTTATGGTAGGTGTGTGAACGTCAGGTAAGTGCCGGATTCTGACTCCGGTGCTGAGTGACTGACATGAAGATAACAGCATGAAAACATGGCTGTGCACGCAGGCTTCGGGAAGGGGCCTATCAGGCCTTAGGTTGGAGCTGTGACACCTGGAGGAAGATTGGGCCCAAAGAATTTACAGATGGCTGAGTCATCTGTTTGGAAGAGATGAAGTCTGATGCCAGCAAAGCTCCATTTAAGGACAGGATCCAAGACTTTCTACTTAAAACACACGGTGGGTAAAAAAAAGAGGTGTGACTTCATTTCTCACATACCAGAGGGCTGTTTTGTATATGTGCTGTGGCTGGCTGTTAAAGGAATGAGCACAATGAGATCATCATGAAGGAAAACGGATACTGAGTATGCCAGTGAACAGGGATGATCACGAGTCTTTATTTAGGAAGTCACTTGCAGCTGTAATGAGAAATCTGCTGTCTGGTGTGATTAGAACATTGAAATATCCAGGAATTTAAAATCCATCCTGACAACGCTCAGTCTTCTCCACTGGACCATCTCTTTTCTTTACTGAATTCAGAAAACCTGGAGAAGAACATGGACATTTATTCAGAATAGTAAATATGCTCCTATCAAACAAAAGAGTTTTTAATGTGAACCAAAATCCATCTGGACCCACAGAACGAACTCTTTCCATAATATAAAGACGATGGTCGACATGTTGCAGACTAGTGCATTAGAGAAATGGTTTAATGGTAAAAAAACCCCCAAAAAAAAACTATGAAATTAGTTTTGGTGGGTTTGATTTGAGTTGGAGCTCGGAAGTCTGGGAATGATGTCGCCTCCCTGATAAAAGTGTTTGTTGACAAAGTTGGAAAATTCGCAAAATCCACATGTACACTGCCAGGAAGCTCTTTGTTTTGCTTCACTGGTCACCTGACAGGACACTGGTGCAGACCTTGACAAGCTGTTGGAGAACCAGGTGTGTTGCTGCAGGGACACAGTGAAAACCTTCAGTACCTGGCTCAAGAGGTCCGGAGCTGGTGATCCCTGGTTTAGAGGACATAAAGTCCTGGATGACCCCGATCTTGGCCCCTCACTGCCTTATGAAGCTTTCGTCAAGGATGTTGCAGTGATTTCTGATGATGACTTTTCATTTGACAAACACAAAAACTCAGTGGTGAGAGCAGCTTCCTCCAGCTTAGAGTCCTCTCTTAGGTCAAGCCTTTTCTTTCCTTCTCTGACTTTGAGAAGGTTTTCCATGATTTTACAAAATTTGATCAAGACTGTCCTCAGGTGTGTCAGTCCCTTCTGTCTCGGCTGCAGCTGGCCCAAGCTGCTCGGTTGTTAACTGGGAAACCACATCACACCTGTGTCTTCTTTGTGCTGTTTCCAGGTTAGTTTTAGAACTGATTTTAAGATTTTTAAGTCGTTGAACAAGTTAAGTCTCATCTGTCTCTCAGATCTATTAACTCCCCCACTCCCTCAAGATGACAGATCTGCAGATCACTTTCTTCTTGCTGTTTTACGGGTCCAGACTGAAGCAAAGAGCTTTTACAGTTACTGTGGACTCCCTCTCACATCAATGACTCACAATCAGCTAAATTTTAAAAACCACTTTTTTTCTCTTGCATTCCAACCAGGCTCAGTGTTGGCCTGGTTTGCCTTTTCTCATTGTCTTTCATTTATGCTTGTTTTATTTTTTTTAGCGTTATTTGAATATGCTTTAATTTTTCTATTTTTTTTATAACTTGTGCAGCTCTTTGGTCAGCATGTGCTTATAAATAAATTTGACTGATTTGACTCGGCTCTTCTACCCAGCGGTGTGTGCACAGAAAGACTGGGACCTTGAGGTTCTCCAGTGATTTCACTCCACCTGGGCTCACACCAAATGATTTTCACGGTCGCAGACTAAAAACGGAAGTCTTTAGGAAATCTTAGGAGTTTTGCTGCAATCACAGTGCTCTCCCGTCATCTCGGTCATTAGATATGAGCTGGTAGTCTTTCAGAGTCTTGTGCAAATCTTTTAAAAGTCTTCTGGTGTAAACCCAACCTTACTGATGCTTTCTGTGCATGCACACAACATAAACGTCCTCTCAGGGTGGAGGACACCACCCTATAGCCATGCTACTTTCAGCTCCGTGTTACAGAACAGCTGTACACCCGTGTTGTTGTGGGACTTTTGTGGTTCTTGAAGTGGTAATCAGATTAGCATGTTTAAATTACATTGTTCTCCACGTGTTTTTACACTAATCACCTAAAATAAGAGATATTTGGCTTGTTTATTGTCAGAATGTAGCTACAGGTGAACGTCATTTGACCTTCTTCAGTATTTCAGAAATTTATTCTACAACATGCTGTTCTCTGACACGATGATTCACCACAGAAGAAGAAGCATCTGAAATATGAACGGCGCAGTAAATGTTCCGGTTCAGTGACCACTTGTATCTAAACAGTCCTCTTCATCATCCTCTTCACATGTAGACATCATCAGACTAAGACCACACCCAACACACAACTACTTGTTAAGGTTGTGGTAAAACCACCAGTTATTAGACTAAGTTAGAGACAAAGGAATTACCACCATATGATTCCACTGAAAAGTCCTATACACGATGTCATTTCAGTGTGGCGTCAACTTTTTACATTTTCTGTAAATTCAACCTGAACGTTGAATTTCACTAACGTTTTGTGGGTACTTTATCTTCCTTGCAGGCGCCATGGGATTTTTAAAAATATGCCAGAAATAATTCAAAATATACACACATGTACGTGTGAAATATGTGAAACTCCTTGTGTACAGATTTATGTTGTCAACAATCCCTTTTAAAAGGCAAATAGTTAAAAGAAAAGACTGTAAATAAAGATTTTTTCTGTCTTCCAGTAAATATGAAATTTCTCTTTGGAATAATTTGGGATTATCTGTCCAGGTTGTTTAGACCAGCTGTTTCCACATCGTTCCCTTTCAGGGCCTTTAGATATTTCAAGATTCAATATTTCTGATTATTAATTAATAATTTTCATTTTATATATTTTTCTGTAAGTTCATAGTAATAGTACATCATAAATGATTTAAAATACTGAGTTTTCGTTATCATCTAATAAAAGAAGGGGTACATTCATCCAGTTCCACGGCTGAGTCGTCCTACCCACATACATTTATGTGCACTTTGATATTTGAACACCTGTGATGACTGTACCTGTGTGGATTAAAGATCTTAAAACAATCTAATTTAGCACCAAACTGTTCATTGTATAAAAAATAGATGTTTTTATTTGAAGTAGCACAGGTGGACAAACGTACCTATAAATTCAACCTCAGTTAAAATGTTCCTGCAGGGCATCTTAAGCCGGTCCCTCAAGGATGTGCATGCATCCGGGACCTGATGAACAGTCATGGTTTTCTTCATTGGACTAAGGGAAACCATGTCACCATGGTTACATCTCTGAGGAATCCAGGACCCTTAGTGCACTCCTCACCCCCTGCAGCCTTTATGAATGGATCTGTTCCTTTGGCCGCCTTTTACAGAAACCTGGAGAAAGTGTTAGACTTCAAATGGGATGGGTGTTGGCAGAGCCGCTGCTAGCCATTTTAGAGACCTCGGCACAACTGCTTTGCAGTTTTTTCTAATCTGATATCTAAATATAATTTTACATTCTGACTCATTTGGGGTAATGAAGTGTAATTTTTATGCTTCACCTCTACAATTATGACAATGCTATTAGATTAAAAACTCCTCAGAAATTTGTGAAGAGGTGAAAATCAGACATATCCTACTTTTTGGGACCCTTCTGTTGGGGTCGCAGTCTTATGATGTGACCCTAAAGGGCGGAGCTCGACACACTGAGAGCCGTTGATTGGTGTAAAGCAGAGGTCACTAACAAGTACACTGTGGTCTAGATCTAGACCCAAAACTTGCTTCATATGGACCTGGATCTAAAATATAAAACCTGACGGGATGCTTTTATTTTACCTTGCGCAGCTTTTGTAATCTTCAGGTAGCGGTCAGGAAACACGCAGCCCAGTTGCATGTGAGTTAATCCATCCCACGTGATGCACTTCCTGCTTGCAGCACAACAGCGCAGACAGATGAGAGTTAAGAAACAAGAAGGTGGAAGGAGAAAGAAAGCAGCTGGATAAAACAAAGGCAGAGATACTGACGCCTGCCAGAGAAAGGTAGCAGCGCTGGCAGGTCTGCCGGCGATCAGCGACTTTGTTTCGCTTGTCGTCAGTCGCAGCTTTTAGGCTTGTTTTCTTGATTCAGGCTTGACCTGCTCCAGTACTGAAGCCCTCCTGATTCTCTCACAGCTGTCCACAGTAAAGTAATAACCCATGGATGCGGAACGGGAAACATGAACAACAGTCCTTAATTTCTTAATGAATTTGCGTCAACAGCCCTGTTTCCTTGGTTACCGTGACGCCCCCATCCACATGTGTGCAAAACTTCACACAGAGCAACAGTGACCCGCGAATAAACAGGAAAAATGTAAAATTCACAAGTTTGGTGCTCCCATGCAGCTGTTTCATTTTATTTATATACTTTTCAATATTGTTTTAATTTATAATTATTTAACAGTTATTTGTGTGGTGGTACAAAATGATCAAAACTAGAATCAGTTCCCACGTGTTTTTTTTCTTTTCTTTTTGCAATAAGAGAACTTCTCCTGAGATATTTGCAAGTATTGTAAATACTTGCAATACTTGTTTGTATATTTAATCTGTGTGTGCGTGTAATCACCAAATCCTGAGAATTTGGCGTGAAGTCCTGAAGCAGGTTCAGTGCAGCAGCAGACGGATCCCTGGACGGGAACAGGTGTCACACAGCAAAAATCAGCCACTTCCAGCAGGTTGGATGATTCCAGCAGTGTGACCTTGAAAGATAGTTACCATAGCAAGCACAGGTGCATGTGTCCCGTCCTCTTCCTCTGGAGCATCATCTGCAGCTGGATGAAACTCAGCCCGACTCGTCCTTACTACATGTAGTAAGTCAGTTCCATGTTCAGTCTGTTCGGTTTCTGTCTTCTGATGTTTTACAGGGTTGAAGCTGCACAGAATGAACCAGGACCAGTTTGGTTGAGCTCTAGTCGCCTTTCTCTGAGACCAGCTTATGTAAACCTGTGCAGGTTAGCAGCTTGCTGAAGGCTCCACCACAGTTCCTCTGGCTTGGATGTGGAAGTTGTTGAGCGGCCTGAGCCTGATGGAAACATCTGCGTGGTGCTGAGCTTTCTTGTTGTAAAAATCTGATCCATGGATCCGGACGCCTCTCACATCATGTTGCTGTTTAGGTTTTTTTAAGAACTGATCTGGACCTCTGACAGTCTGTCATTTCATTCTAAAGTCTGATTATTGTTTGAAATGACTAGACTGACTTTGCTATTCATGAATTAAATTTTCTGTTTGCTGTTAAATGTGTCCTGTTACATCCGATATCTGCTGGATCAAATTTTAAGTGACAAAAAAGTGTTTTTTCACTACTACAGAAAAAAAATGCTATTTATTTATTTATTGTTATTGTATTATTTGTATTATGTATTATTTATATATATATATATATTCTTCTTCCGGCTCTCAACCGAGGCAGACGCTTTTCTTCTCCCTCCTCCCACTCTCCCCTGCTACTGTCCTGTCATCTCTCTGAGCCTCTCTCTGCATTTCTTTCCGAAACTCAAATCTTGAATATGGATTTGATCAGTTGGTCCCTAAATGCAATCGACCAAATTTATTCGAACCGGAAAACAGGCGTGGGGGAGCCTGCTTGTCCCGGCGGAACGTTTCGGCTGGATATGTGATGGATTCCTGGGGAGTGTGGAAAGTCATGTGTCTGTCGATCCTTTCTGTCGAGGACGCTGAAGACATCTATACATTCGGATTCATGATAACTGGGTCTCTGCTGTTTGGAGCGGGCGGTTTCCTGGCATATCGCAAAATTCGGACACTGTCGGCGGTCACTGGCAAGCTGCCGGATTTCTGTGCTGGTGTGTGTCGAGCTATGAACAATCAGGCTGTGGCGGTACAGGAGCTAAATCGTAAACTGGAGGCTATTCAAGCTCTGGATGGCAAACTGGTTGCGATTTCTGAGCTTGTACGTAAGGTGGTCACCAACTTGGAGAAGTTGTCGGCTCGGCTGGATGGAAATTGACCCAAAATTCGGATGATTGGAGTCGCCAGTGGGACCACTGAGAGACTCAAGGCAGACGAAACAGCTCTGGCCTGAACCAAAACAAATGCTGTTATCAAATTTGGCTCCCTGTACTGGCCTTGGATGGCTGGTTATAACCTCCCTGGAAGGTTTTGTTGACGGATGCTCAGTCCCCCCACCCTCCTCACGGGTGATGGACTTTAACCTGGATCAGCTCCCAAGGATGCCCACTATCATCAGGTGGCAGAGACTGGAGATGGAGAACTGGGGCAAAGTTCACATGCTCACTTCTACGCACACACACATACCACACTCAAGTACAACACTACAGATACACCTCACCGTGATTCACTGCCTGGGCTGTCCTTCCCCCCTCCCTCCACTCCCGGGTGGCGGGTTGATTGGACGCGCTCAGCTGTGTCTGCACTTGTTGCGACGGGAGACCCTCTCCCCCCCGCCACATGTTTCTGACGTTGTGAATGTCTGAGTTATGTTCTTTATGTACTGAGGAGTGTTTTTTGTATCTCAATAATGGGTCCTTAGGCCCAGTGTGGAGATGCCTTTTTTTTTATCCTCTCCAGCTACATCTTACTCCCCTAATGTTACCTTTCTCCTATATCTAAGACAAAGGAGCGCTGTAGAAACGGCTGCTGCCTCAGTTTGCCTGATCCTGTTTGTGTTATATGTTGTTATTGTCTAGTCTTGGATGGCTTGTACTGGAAACACAAATTTCCCTGAGGACTTCCAAAGGGATTAATAAAGTATTCTGATTCTGATTCTGATATATATATATATATATATATATATATATATATATATATAAATAAATAATAAATAAATTGTCCCCTCGCCCTCCGTGGGCGGTCTCTCATCCATCCCAGCTTGGGTCCTCTACCAGAGGCCTGGGAGCTTGAGGGTTCTGCGTAGTATCTTTGCTGTTTCTAGGACTGCACTCTTCTGGACCGAGATGTCTGAGGTCCTGGGATCTGCTGTAGCCACTCTTCCAGTTTGGGGGTTACTGCCCCGAGTGCTCCGATGACCTCGGGCACCACTGTCTTCACTTTCCAGGCCTTCTCAAGTTCTTCTTTCAGGCCTTGGTATTTCTCCAGTTTCTCATGTTCCTTTTTCCTGATGTTGCAATCGCTTGGTATTGCGATGTCAACCACAACAGCTTTCCTCTGCTGTTTGTCCATCACCACAATGTCCGGCTGGTTTGCCATTACCATTTTGTTGGTCTGGATCTGGAAGTCCCACAGGATCTTAGCTCGGTTATTCTCTACCACCTTCGGAGGTGTTTCCCACCTTGACCTCGGGGCTTCCAGTCTGTACTCCGCACAGATGTTCCTGTACGCTATACCAGCCACTTGGTTATGACGCTCCTTGTAAGCTTTTCCTGCCAGCATCTTACACCCTGCAGTTGTGTGCTGGATTGTCTCAGGGGCCTCTTTGCACAGTCTACACCTGGGGTCTTGTCTTGTATGGTAGATCTGGGTCTCTGGGTATTACTCTGGTGCTCAAGGCCTGCTCCTGTGCAGCTATGATCAGTGCCTCTGTGCTGTCTTTCAGTCCAGCCCTTTCTAGCCATTGGTAGGATTTCTCGATATCAGCCACTTCAGTTATCTGTCGGTGGTACATCCCATGGAGGGGCTTTTCCTCCCATAATGGTTCCTCCATCACCACATGATCTGTTTTCCACTGCCTGAGACCGAGCACTTTGTCCGCCGAGGCCATCTTCCTGATGTATTCAAGGATGTTGGATGTTTCATCCTGGATAGTGGTTCTGACACTCACTAGTCCTCTGCCTCCTTCCTTGCACTTAGTGTACAGTCTCAGGGTGCTGGATTTGGGGTGGAACCCTCCATGCATGGTCAGGAGCTTTCGTGTTTTCACATCTGTGGTCTGAATCTCTTCCTTTGGCCAGCTTATTATTCCCGCAGGGTATCTGATGACCGGCAGGGCATAGCTGTTAATTGTTCAGACCTTGTTCTTGCTGACTCCTTAGGACTTGCCTTACTCGTTGGAGGTATTTGGCTGTGGCTGCTTTTCTTGTGGCCTGTTCGAGGTCGCCATTTGCTTGTGGGATTCCAAGGTACTTGTAGCTGTCCTCAATGTCTGCTATTCTGCCGTCTGGGAGTGAGACCCCTTCTGTATGGACTACCTTCCCTCTCTTTGTCACCATCTGTCCACACTTCTGAAGTTCGAATGACATTCCGATGTCATTGCTGTAGATCCTGGTTGTGTGGATCAGTGAGTCAATGTCTCGCTCGCTCTTGGCGTACAGCTTGATGTCATCCATGTAGAGGAGGTGACTGATGGTGGACCCATTCCTGAGTCGGTATCGATAGCCAGTCTTGGTGATTATTTGGCTGAGGGGGTTCAGACCTATGCAGAACAGCACAGGGGACAGGGCATCTCCTTGGTATATGCCACATTTGATGGACACTTGTGCAATTGGCTTGCAGTTGGCCTCACGGGTGGTATTCCACTGCATTGTGTTCTACCGACTGAGATATCCAGCCGTATGTTCCAATGCCTCTGGTGTGTCTTCCCTTCTGACACTGTGATGACAGTGTGCCCACCAGATAAAACCTTTTTACATTTGTCAGTGTGGTCCATCAGGGTCTCTGTCTCACAAAAATTCCACTTCTTCCCTCTTTTTCCCTCCTGAGCCATCATGGAAATGATGTGATGAATATGTATCATAGGTGTTCACCTGACCATTTATAGCCACCATGTGGGCGGGGCAAGGCGTTCCCTCACGTGCGCCAACACGCATTAATAAATCTTTAAAGTTTTTGTGCACATTTCCCTTTTGCGCCGCAGACGCCGCCTGTAGTTTGCTTTGCTACGCAGTTTGATTAATGAGGCCCTGTTTTCCATGTTTTCTTCACACCAGGGTATCTGGAACTGGAGACATGAGATGATGTTTAGATATCTTAGTTTGTATGACAAGAAAATGGACACATTTTAGTTAATTTAAAATCATTTACCTCTTACTGAAATCATTAGAAACCATTTTGTATTATTTATTGATCATCCAGGTAAATACAATGTAAAGAGTCTTTTCAGTAAGTACTGGATAATTTCAACTATTACTAATCTCCCAAAGTAAAAGATACAAACAATGAGTTTCCTATAATTACTTGTTAATCAAGGTCAGCGGTGTGGTGCAATCCCCCTTCACCTCACCTCACCTCCCCACCACCACTATTTTCAATTACCTAATCATAATTTCATTGGTTCAACTCACGTTCGTTAATTTATTCAGCCTGTTGCTCTTTAACATTCATCTAAAGCTAGAGATTAAAAAGAACTTAAAGCCACGAAATATATTAATTTAATACTAGTTACACTTTACAGGGCAGCTTACATAAAAATAAGGTTTATGTAAAACCAAGAAATGACATGGAGTCCACCCATTCACCCATCATCCATCCATCCATCCATCCATCCACCCTCCCACCCATCTATCCATCCATCCATCCATCCATCCATCCATCCATCCATCCATCCATCCATCATCCATCCATCCTTACATCCAGCTATCTATCTATCTATCTGAACATGTTATTATTTATGTTATTTTAAAAATCATTTAAATGGCATTTATTTATTTGGTTAGTTAGTTAGTTAGTTAGTTAGTTAGTTACTGACTTACTGATTTACTTATTCCTAACCCTAAAATCTCCTCAACCAGCATCTGTTTGCAGATTAATGGAGGTTCTCATGTGTGAGATTCATGCCGTTCCTCAGCTAAACATCCACTTCCAGAGAAACAAATTCACAAAAAACAGGAGGCTGCCAGGGTTACCTTCTGGGTGGTCTTCTGCCCCCCAGCACAGCCCCTGACACCTGCACTCAGCTGTGTAACTGATCACAGGTTAATGTTGGTCGTCGGGGCTGAAAATGTGTCAGACGTGTTGAAGTTACAGGGTGTTGGATGGATGGAGTTCTGTCTGTTCTGGTGACCCTGCAGAATCTGAATGAAGATGCCTGTGTGAACCCTGGGAGTAGCTTCCTCTTTCCATAGTCACGGCCGAGGCGAACGTAAAGGCAGGTTTCTGATTGTCTTATAAAAGCAGTGAAGTGGTACAAAAGGTAAGCCAAAGCTGAAAAGTTCTAATGACGCTAAAAACCCATGAAAGATGCTGAAAGTTGTTTAAAGCACTATGGAAGCAGTGTTGCACGCTACCGCAACACACATGCATGCGTGTTTGTGTGCACATGTGTGTGTGCAGAGTAATTCTCCCTGATTCGTTCCCAGTCACACATCTAAATGAGTTTGGATGAGAAACACAGCAGGAGTTCTGATGGCATCCTGAAGCCCAAGGCCCCGTTTCTCTGCATGAATCACCGTCTTCTCTGCTGAAGTTAAAATGAATTTATGCATTGCAGATTTAGAAGTTGATATTCAAAAAGAAGAAAAAAACATAATTGTAAACTGGAGTGAAATAAAAATGGGAAGAAGACTGAGGTAATTTTGGGATTAGTCATGCTGCAGTGTGAATCTGGGCTTCGGTCTAACTGGATGTTCTGTATAGAGACAGAAGTGAAGAGACCACTTCACTGTGTCTGTGTTGACAGAACGTGTCTCATCACAAAGAAACACACATTAAAAATCCCCTAAACAGGTGAAGCAGCTGGGATACCACAGGACCAGTAAACACCAGTAAACAGCACCTTCAGCTCACTGGTTTTAGTTTTCTATCTGCAGCTTTACGCTTCTGCTTTTGTCCCTCATCAAAATGATTAGAAGCCGATGGCTGTCCTCTAAAAAATAACAAATGTGTGGCAGAGCAGCAATCAGCTGTTAGTGTTGCTGGTTTTGAGGTGGAGGACATGAATACAAGACTTACTTTATACTGGTATTATGTTAATCATTAACACATTAAACCATTGTTGAGCTTTTCAAAAGTCATTTAATGAATTTATTTGTTTTTATTCACTGTTCGTCTTCTTCTTCTTTTTAACTTGTCCTGTCCAGGATCTTAGCAGCAGAATGATGGTCTGGCTGCGGTGTTGTGACAAACAAATTGTGCTTTGCCAAGGAGAGCTTTATGGATATAAGGACCCTAAGATAATTTAAGTATTATTCTTTATGATTAGGTTTGTCTGTTGCTGATTTTACATATTTATACTGGACCTGACAAGAGGGTTGGGGGCATGGCGCAACTCAACTCAGTTCAGTTCAGTTAATACCATTTGCAGTATATAAAAAAACCACATTGGAAAACAGTTGCAACGAGGAAGTGCGCTGTCAACATTTAAGCAGACAAAACATACGAAACACAAGCCCAAAAAAAAAAAACTAAATAAATAAAAAATACAACACATGGACACATCCTAAAATGCATATATACTAAGAAACAATAAAAACACTGTATAAATAAATAGCAGTAAAAGAGGTAACTAAAACAGTAAGGTGCATGTCTGAGGTACTTCAAAGTGCATTGTTCAAAGTCATGACAGCTTTAAAAAAAAAGTTTAGTATGACGAAATGTGGTGCATTTCATATCGCAATATTGTTTCCATGAGGGCAGGAGGTTGAACATCTCTGTAGCAGGGTGGCCAGAGGGATCATTGATGATCTGTGGGTAGAGCGGTCATCTTGTAGCCTAAGGGTTGCCGGTTATATCCTCAGCCTATCGAGCTCATGTTGAGGTATCCCTGAGCAAGACACTGAACCCCAAATTGCTCCTGATGGGTCATGGCTAGCGCCTTGCATGGCAGCTTCCACCATAAGTGTGTGAATGTGTGTGTGAATGGATGAATGTGATGTATGATGTAAAGCGCTTTGGGTATCATTTCAGGTACAGCAGAGCGCTATATAAATACAGACCATTTACCATTTAAGAGAAAGCAAACGAAAGAAGAGTGAAGAGAAGAAAAATAAAAAGATAAGGCTATACAGTATGATATAAGGTAACAGTGTTATCTGTTCAATCTTAACAGAAAAAAAGAAACAACCATCTGCTACACCTGTAAGGAAACCCAGGAGACCAGCCACCCTCAAGAGCACATATCTCAGTCAGCCCACCACCGGGATGACCATGCAGCAGCTCAATGGCTTTTAGCCCCAGAGGGCTGCTGCATGGTCACCCCGCTGCTGATGCATGGTCAGGGCCCCTGATGCTCACTAGTCCTCCACCTCCCTCTTTGTGCTTAGTGTATAGCCTCTGGACTCTGGATTTGGGGTAGAACCCTCCATGCATGGTGAACAGCTTTAGTGTTTTAACATCTGTCGTCTGAACTTCCTGCTTTGGCCAGCTTATTATCCCAACAGGTTATCTGATCACTGGCAGGGCATAGCTGTTAGCTTCCCGGATCTTGTTCTTGCCATTGAGCTGACTTCTCAAGACTTGCCTTACTCCTTGCAGATATGTGGCTGTGGCAGTTTTCCTTGTGGCCTCTTCATGGTTGCCAATTGCTTGTGGTATGCCAAGGTACTTGAAGCTCTCCTCAACATCTGTTAGTCTGCCCTCTGGGAGTACAATGCCTCTATATGGACTACCTTCCCTCTCTTTGTTACCGTTCGGCCACATTTCTCCAGTCTGAATGACATTGCATTGTCCTTGCTGTAGATCCTGGTGGCGTGGATCAGTAAGTAAATGTCTCACTCACTCTTAGCATACAGCTTGTCATCTATGTAGAATGTAGAGGAGGTGATTGATGGTGGACCCATTCCTGAGTCGGTATCCATAGCCAGACTTGTTGATTAATTGGCTGAGGGGGTTCAGACCTATGCAGAACAGCAGGGGGACAGAGCATCACCTTGATATATGCCACATTTGATGCAGACTTGTGTAATTGGCTCGAAGTTGGCCTCCAGGGTGGTCTGCCACAGCCTCATTGAGTTTGCAATGAAGGCTCTTAGATTGTTATTGACCTTGTACAGCTTCAGGCATTCCAGGATCCATGTATGTGGCATTGAGTCATAGGCTTTCTGGTCATCAATCCAGGTGGAGCCCAGGTTTGTCTGTATGGTTTTGCAGTCTTGGGCGACAGTTCTGTCAACCAGCAGCTGGTGTTTGGCTCCTCTGGTACCTTTACCAATGCCTTTCTATGTCTGTCAAGTATTGATCCACGTGCCCACTTATCTTAGTGGCTATGATGCTCGTCAGGAGCTTCCATGTTGTGGAGAGACAGGTTATCAGCCAATAGTTGGATGGGAGTAGTTACTTCAGAGGATCTTTCAGTATCAGGACTGTCCATCCCTTGGTCAGCCATTCAGGGTGTGTCCCATCCCTCAGCAGTAGGTTCATTTGTGCCGCTAGGCGCTCATGGGGTGAAGTTAGCATCATAAAACCAGTAGGCATGGATCATGTCTGGGCCAGGTGTTGACCAGTTCTTCATACCTAAGGTTCTTTGCTGGATATGTGATGGTAACTGGGCCTTGTTCAGGGATGGACCTGTGGTCCACTCTCAGTTCTTTTAGCCACTGTGCTTCACTGTCATGTGATGCCTCCTTCTCACATATGTTTTTCCAGTATTCTTCAGTCTCCAGCCTTGGTGGGTTAGCGTGTGGTATTACCTGCCACCAGGAGTACACTTTAGCTGGCTTAGTGGAGAACAGCTGTTTTATTTCCTGGCGTCTATATCTCTTGTGTATCTCCCCAGTCATGCAGCCATTGCTTGGAGTCTTTTTTTTGTCAGTTTGCAGAGCCTCAGGTATGGACACCTGGCTGTACCTCTTGGGTACCCCTTTTGTCGTCGTACCCTTCTGGAGTTCTGACAGTTGACTAACTTCCCTGTGAGTTGCCGTGATTTTGGCTTCCAACCTCCTCCTCCATGGTGTCTCCTTCTTGCCCTTCATATTGATGTTATGTTGGCCCAGCATCTCAAGGATCACTGCTGCTGTGCTGATTGGTTTCAGCGATGGTCGTGGTAGGGATTGTTCTTAGTGCTGCATTCACATCAGCTAGAATACTTTCTGGTGGTGCTTCTCTCATTCTTGCTAGTTGGTGTAGGGGTTGACAGGTTGACATCTTAGCCATGATCTTGTCCCTCAGGGGAGTTGATGTTAACTCCCCCTTTGGACCTATCATCCTGGCTCCCCCTTGCCGTAGCATTAGCATGTTGTATCTCCTCAGTCTATAATTATAACAGTTGCTGTTTGCAGATCTTGAAACACTGAGCTATGAGTTGCTTTGATGTCCGTGTAGAATGTGGGTATAGAGTAGGAGCATTCCAACATCTTGTGTCCAGTAGCGTATATTTTGTGTTCCAGTAGCCCATTTCCTGCCATAGTATCCTGGTTTTTTAGTATCTGATGCAGACCTTGTTTGACCAGGTGACATCTGAGCCGGTGTGTCTCTGTTTGATTGCACTCATGATGAGGTGGTTAGGCAGTAGTGTTAAGGGTCTCTTCTAAGGACCCAACTGGAAGGTGTTGTATTGCATCATATTGTTTAAATATCTTAGGTTATATTTTATTTGGTAAAATCATCAGTGTACAATTATGCTGTGTTTTATTACATTGACCTCCCCATAGACCTCTTGGTTTGGTTTGGTTTGTTTGCACACTGTACTTGACTCAAGTGGACCAAACCTCCTGGACAAATACATGCAGTTACAACAACTGTTTACTTACTTAGGGGTTGTTTTCGCAAAACAACCCCTAAGCAAGAAGACAGAAGACAACCCAGCTCATGAATTGACCAGGACTGAAACTGGATATCCTTCCTCTCCAGCCAGTTTGTTCTCTGTACGTAAACAATGGAGCAATGCTAAGTTTATGCAGTCTTGAGGTTTCTGGTTGTACTTTGTGTTAGGGCTGCATGATTATGACCAAAATAATAATCATGATTATTTTGATCAATATTGTAATCGCGGTTATTAATCATGATCATTCACTGTGTTTGGACAAACATGTACTTTTATTGCACCAATTATAAACAAACTATATGGCAACATTTTTTAGTGAAAAATTAAACTTTAAATTAGAATAGATGATAAATAATGCAAAAAAAAAAAAAAAAAAACATTTACTATTAATTTTTGAGAAGTTAATGTAAATTATGGGGCTACAAAAGATGCTAAATTAAGAGCCAAAAGAGCCGAACATCCCATCACTAGTATATATAGTTGTAATGAATGCTACCATGGAGAGGGATGATGTGAGAAAGGCAAAAATTGATGAAAAAACAGCCTAAAAATGTTTAGAACAGCAAAAATAAATAAATAAATAAATAAAATTCTTAAGTCAATATTTTCTTTGGTTTTTAAGTTAAATTTTATTAAGCGTAATTTTTCTTTTTTTAAATTAGGAGCCTGCAAAATGTCACAAGACTTTTAACTTTTTAAATGTTTATGTCCACACTCTTCATTAATAAACATTAATATCTGACGGTGAGCCAGCACGGGATCAGCCAGCAGCAGCTTTGTATGTTTCCTTTTCAGCCTGGTCATGAAACAGAGATCATCTCCTGCTCTGAATGCAGCTGCTGCTGCGTGAGGACCAAGCCTTTTCTGAGTGTTTCTTGACGGAGGAGGGGTCTGCAGCACCCCCTTCTCACTGAAGAGTAAATTATACACTCTTTCACGTCAGTCTCCAAAAGTCTCCAGTATCACCAGAAAAAGTTGCTAGATCTGTCGCTAGTCGCATTATTGATAAAAAGTCGCTAGAGGCGAGTGAAAACTCGCTAAATATAGCAACAAAGTTGCCAAGTTGGCAACACAACGAGTTGCCGACTGTAAAAAGTGCGCTGCCTTTTTATTTAGGCAGCTTAATGAAGCCTTGGCCTTGTGTTCGCCCCCTGGTGGTTGGCAGACTGCTGGTTGGGAATGTGTGTAATCAGAGATGCAGCAGAGCCGCATTTTAAATGTAAAAATCGTGGACAATTAGGTTTATTTATTTGTGGCCACCAAAATTGTGATCACGATTAAAATCCGATTATTTGTGCAGCTCTGTGTGATTCAAGAACATTTCTGTTGATGAAGTTTGCAACGTATCTGGACAATATTGATAGAATAAAATAGAATAGAAACACTTTATTAATCCCTTCAGAGAGCCCTCAGGGAAATTTGGGTACCAGTAGCATTACAACACCAACAGGAAAGCAGGACAAGCACAAGACACAATATATACAGGTACAAAGCAAATAGAGGCAAATACAATGCAATAAATATAACAATAATAACAATAAGATAAGTTAAATAAAACAATATAAACAAGCATTGCACACAGTAGAGGTGGTACAGATTCCCAGTTCACTATTGCACGTATAAGTTATTGCAACTGTTTGTATGGGTTATTGTGCATGTGTTGTATCAGGCGGACTGCACACCTCCCTCTCCCCCCTCCTTCTCCCCCTCCTGCCTAATGCAGAGTTGTACAGTTTGATGGCTCGGGGGACAAAGGAGTCTCTGAGCCGGTTGGTCCTACTCTTGGGAAGGAGCAGCCTGTTACTGGTCAGGCTTCTCTGTGCACTGATGACAGTGTGCAGAGGGTGACTGGCATCATTCACAATAGCCAGTAGTTTTTTTAGTGTTCTCCTCTCTGCCACTGTCACCAGGGAGTCCAGCTTCATGCCAACCACAGAGCCTGCCCGCCTGATGAGTTTCCAGCCTGTTAGCACACCTTTTTGTCATGTTACCCCCCCAGCAGACAACAGCATAAAAAAGCGTACTAGCTACCACAGACTGATAGAACATCCACAGGAGTTTCCTGCAGATGTTAAAAGATCTCAGTCTTCGCAGGAAGTACAGACGGCTTTGGCCCTTCCTGTACAGGTGAGCTGTACAGCATGTCCAGTCCAGCTTGTTATCCAGCCACAACCCGAGGTACCTGTAGTTGTCTACAATCTCCACCTTGTCGTCCCTGATGGTCACTGGACGTGGCTGTGGGCTGGACTTCCTGAAGTCAATAACCAGCTCCTTAGTCTTTGAGGTGTTAAGCTGGAGATGGTTCATCGGACTCCAGGAGACAAAGTCACTGACCAGATTCCTGTACTCGTCCTCTCCATCATCCCTGATACACCCCACGATGGCTGTGTCATCTGCAAACTTCTGGATGTGACACAGCTCTGAGTTGTAACAGAAGTCTGAGGTGTAGAGTGTGAAGAGGAGGGGGGCCAGCACCGTCCCCTGGGGTGCTCCTGTGCTGCTAATAACAGTGTCAGATGTGATGTCCTTTAGCCTGACGTACTGCGGTCTCTCTGTGAGGTAGTTACCAATCCAGGACACCAAGCAGGGGTCCACCTGCATCTCCCTCAGTCTGTCCAGCAGCATCAGGGGCTGGATTGTGTTGAAGGCACTTGAAAAATCCAAGAAGAGGATCCTCACTGTGCCCCTCCCCTTATCCAGATGTACTTGGACATGGTGTAGGAGTTAGAGAATAGCATCCTCCACACCCACACCTGCGCGATAGGTAAACTGTAGGGGGTCCTGGGCCTGTTGCACTTGGGGCTTGAGGAGATTGAGGATGAGCCGCTCCATCGTCTTCATCAGCTGGGATGTAAGTGCCACCAGTCTGTAATCGTTCAGCTCACCAGGACGTTTTTTCTTTGGAACTGGAACAATACAGGATGTTTTCCACAGTGTAGGTACTTTCCCCAGCTGTAGACTGTGGTTGAAGACATGCTGGAGTGGATCCCCCAGTTCAGCAGCACAGGTCCTAAGCAGATGAGGAGGCACTCCGTCAGGGCCAGCTGCTTTCCATGGGTGGAGCTTCCTCAGTTCTCCCCTCACCTGTTCTGCTGTTATGTGTGGAGGGTGTTGAGGTGGGGGGAGGGGTAAAGGTTGGCAGGGGGGCTGCACAGGGGATGAAGTCAGGGAGGTTGTGTACTGCAGTGGGGGAGGGGGGACAGTGGGCTGGTCAAAGCGGTTAAAGAAGATGTTCAGCCTGTTTGCTTCTTCCACTGTCCCCCCCGCTGTTATGGCCTTTGATCTGAAGCCTGTGATGGTGTTGACACCATCCCAGACCTCCTTCATACGGCTCTCACTCAGTTTAACCTCCACCTTCCTTCTGTAGGTGTCCCTCGCCACCTTCGGGCATTGTTTCACCTCCCGCTGTGCTGACTGCATTGCCTCCCTGTCATGGTTCATGAAAGCCACCTTCTTCCTGTTGAGGGCAGCTTTGACATCTTGTGTTATCCAAGGTTTGTTATTTGGATAACAACGGACAGTCTTATTGGGGGAGACTACGTCCAGCGAGAAGTTGATGTGGTCCGTCAGACAGTGAGTATGCTCCTCTATGTCCTCACCATGTTGTCTCAGCAGTACATCCCAGTCAGTGATGTCAAAGCAGTCTCTCAGAGCATCCTCTGCCTCAGGTGACCACTTCCTGATCGAGCGTGTGGTTTTAGACATCCTTTTGACCAGGGGGGTGTACTGTGGCTGTAGGTATACCAGGTTGTGGTCAGACTTTCCAAGTGGGGGGAGGGGGGTGACTCTGTAGGCATCCTTCACATTGGAGTACAGCAGGTCTATTGTTCTGTTGTTCCTTGTGGGACAGTCTACAGCCTGGTAGAAGGAGGCCAAGGTAGAGTCCAGGGAAGCATGATTAAAATCCCCAGATTTGACAATAAAAGCCTCGGGGTGCTTTGTCTGCAGCCTTGCTGTTACTGTGTGTATCTTCTCACAGGCAGCTGATGCTTCCTCGCTGGGCGGGATGGATACACAGAGCACGATCACGTGACTAAGCTACCTCGGCAAGTAATATGGGCGCAGACTAACGGCTAACAGTTCCAAGTCATGGCAACACAGTTCCTTTTTCACTAAGACATGTCCTGGGCAACACCAACGTTTGTTCACATATATGATGAGCCCCCCACCTCTGCTCTTACCGCAGGCGTTTATGTCTCTGTTAGCTCTCACAGCAGTGAAACCCGGTAGATCCACGTTAGCATCCGGTATCGCATCAGTGAGCCATGTCTCTGTGAAGATGTATAAGCTGCACGCGCGATAACTCTGTTGATTGTTCAGTGCCAACAGCTCGTCCATCTTGTTAGGTAGTGAGTTGACGTTCCCCATTAGTACAGAGGGGATCACTGGCTTAAAACATCGTCGAGCAGCCTTTAGCTTAGATCCTGACTTGCAGCCTCTGTACTTCCTCCTCAGCTCTGTCGGGACGTTGTGCTGCATTCCGACGTTAGTCTTCAATGCAAAAAGTTCATCTCTTGAATAAACAAGACGTGCAAATGCCATACTAGAGTTAAAAAAATATTCAATAGAATCAAAAAATAGGATATATATACAAAAATAAGGAATAAAACGATAGGAAAGAAAGAAAGAATCACTCGGTTGTGTAAGAGACACTGGTAAGGCAGCCGTTTGATGTCAGCAGAGTTCAAATTATGGGGGAGCTAAGGGTAGCTCGGCTCCCCTGAAAGGCAGTGGACCTATGGTCTGCCATGACATAGCTGACGCTGGTGAGTTTGCTCTCACACTTGAGCATTGTTTTGGTGTCATGTTGCAGTTTCTCTTCCTAATCTGAAGGTGGCAGCAGGGGTGGTATCGGCCAGTAAACCTCCAGGTCAGAGTTCTTTTGATGGTTCACTTCAGTTCAGTAAGTATTTTCTGTTTTAAAACAACAGTGGCGTCCAGTATGGTTATCTCCACGTAACCGTCTGCATATCAGGGGTTCATGTCAGGTCTGGAAGAGATGCGCATCGAGCCTCTGCAGAGCTATGTGGTGCCTACGCCCGTGATGCCGACACAGACGCCATGTGAGTATAAATCCGCCTTAAGAGTTCTGCTGCTTGTTGACCCCTCTTTCCTGTCTTCTTCACCCCCAACTGGTCCAAGAATGTTATGAAGGACCCCTCTGAGACAGGACTGGTTTAACAGGTTTTATTCCAAACTGAGAAACTGACTGAAGCAGGAGTCTTCTGATCATGAAGTTGACAGCTTGGTGAGTTGGGACAGGGACCCGGCAGGGAAGTGGAAGTGGAAAGGTTCAGCTTGCTTGAACGAGGTCCGATCAAGACTGGTAGGTGAACTGGAGCTTATAAGGACTGGTGAGACAATGGGGAACAGGTGTGACAGGTTGGGTGGATTGGAGAGCTGGGATCAGGGACAGGTGTGTAGGATCAGGGGAGTGCTGGAGAAGTGGCAGGACAGACTGTGACTGTCCTTCCTGTTTCTGATTCTGATAGAGGTTTTCCTTCCTGATTCTTTTCCTAATCAAGGTTTTCCACTAAATATATTTAGCAAAAATATTGTAAAAGAACGATCCAATTAATTAAGTAGGTTTTTGTAAATGGAGGTAACAAAGCAGAGCCAAGAGGTGTGTAAGGAGTGTTAGCTAACACTAATTAACGCTATCCAGCACTGACTCCTTCAAGACTAAAGCAGTATCTAGCAACCAAATATCCAATTTTAAATAACAATAAAAACAAACAAACAAACAATAAAAAAGAAAGAAAATCAGCTACAGATGCAGAAAACATCTGTCATGTCTGGTAACTTTCAAAAGATTTCTAAGAAAAGTTTATTAAATAAATAATTTGATTAAATATTTTGTATTTAAATGTATATAAGCTCTAAATGTATTTACAGTTTATTTCATTTAAACCTTTTAGTTGGAGTGCTTTTTAATTAGATGATCAGTTAAACCAAAACTGTTAATATCTGAATGGGCCTCTCTTTACTTTGTACTGAAAAAGTCTGGCCTCATTGTGAAAAAGGTTGAGAACCCTGCTCTGGACAAGGTGATTAGTCCTACAGATGCATTGAATGTGGACTATATTAAATAAATGATTTTGCAATATTTTTTTATAATGAAGATTTTAAGTAATTATCAAACTACAAAGATTTATTGACTTTGTTGTGTGTGCTGATGTCTGAAGCATTATAATCCATTAAAATATCATCATTGTGCTTTATTTTAAATAAGTAGTAGTTCATGTCATAAGTTTTAAAGTAGCTCGAATACAAAAACCTAATGAAGGGTCAAACACTGACTCTTTAGTTGTTACTGCTGGAATTTCAGGTAAAAAACAACAATTTGGCCATCTTTTACATATTTTGATTTTGTGGCGCCACAGTTGAGGTTTGCATTGGGCTCCACTTTACCTGTGACTGGCACTGAGAAAATATTACCATGATTTATAAATACAGTTATTATAAATTTGACTAAACACACAGCAACACGTCTTCCAACGAGAAGGCAGAGTCTGGGGTAGCTGGTGTTGGCTCTCACATCTCTAGGGCTGAGGTCACTGAGGTGGTTAAAAAGCTTCTCGGTGGCAGGGACCCGGGGCTGGATGCAGTCCGCCCGGAGTTTCTTAAGGCTCTGGATACTGTAGGGCTGTCTTGGCTGACTTGCCTCTGCAGCATCGCGTGGACATTGGAGACAGTTCCCCTGGACTGGCAGACTGGGGTGGTGGTTCCCCTCTTCAAAAAGGAGGGTGTGCTCCAGACAGACAGTGGACCAGCTCTACACCCTCTTCAGGGTCGTGGAGGGAGCATAGGAGTTTGCTCAACCAGTTAGACATAGGGTGAGAAGCTCGATGATCCGGGAGGGGATCAGAGTAGAGTCGCTGCGAGAGGGGCCAGATGAGGTGGTTCGGGCATGCGGTCAGGATGCTTCCTGGATGCCTCCCTGGAAATGTATTCTGGGCACGTCCCACCGAGAAGACCCCGGGGAAGACCCAGGGCACAGTGGATAGACTACATATCTCGGCTGTTCTGGGAACACCTCGGAATCCCCCCAGACAAGCTTGCGAATGTGGCCGGTGAGAGGGAAATCTGGGCTTCCCTGCTTAGGCAGTTGCCTCCGCAACTCACCCTGGATAAGCGAATGGATGAATGGATGGATGGATGGACTAAATTATTTGATTATATAATGGATTTGTATTAATTAGATTATAATGGGACTTCAATAAAGTGGATTGTTCTGTCTATGACTTTGACTCAATACAACCATCTCCTGGGACCAATAATAATGGTCCCAGGAGCCTGTGTGACAGTGTCAGACCACATATTGGGCTTAAATACCCAGAAGTTGCCACTCCCACAATCTTTTTCATCCAGCACTTTAATGAGAAACACACCCTGACACACAGTAAACGGCAGAGAAGCAGCGAGCAGGTGGACACTTTAAAGGGAGTCCATGTTGTGACCTGACCTTTGCTTCCCAGACGGCTGTGGGGTTGAGAGTGCTGGAAAGATACAGGACAGACAGCACACACACACACACACACACACACACACACACACACACACACACAGAGCCGCACACCTACACACATCCGCACACACACACACACTCAGACACACACAGTGTTAAAGACAACTAGCAGACCAGCATGGTGACAGAAGGATGCAACCTTTAAAGTTCAACTAAACTAAAGAAACAACCTCTCTGAAAAAAAACAAACAAACAAAAAACTGGTTCAGGTCTGAGTCATGTCTGTAGATCACCAAGATTTGATCTGAATTAGCAGATAAGTTTCAGCTGGAAGGAAGGAGTCCAGGATATACCTGCTCAATTACAAATCAGTAAGCTGTGAGACTTACTGCAAAGCAATGTCTCATCTTTGATTAGTGTTGGAATTATGAGGGAGCTAAGGGGAGCTCGGCTCCCCTGAAAGGCAAAGGAGCTCGCCTAAAGAGTTTCGGCTGATACTTTAATGGGGGAGCCCTAAACATAGTCCACTTTCAGGATATATCTCATTTTTCAATAAGGTTCCTGATATTTCTTGAAAAGAATAGTATTACTTTTTTATCAGCGTTGTGTGTTCATTCATTTATTTAATTTAATGAATGAAATCTTCCAAACTTAGCGTCAGGTGATCTGTTCTGTTTCGAGCAGCTTTGTTTGCTATTTGGTTACTGTGAGCATCCGAACAACAAACACCTGATCTGCTTCTTTTGTGGTTGTTAAACAACTCTCCGTCCCTGTTTCTCATTCAACAAGCTGCATACAGAAGTAGCAGAGGGTTTTTTTGGAAGTAACCATATTTTTGACTGCGCTACATGCATCAATATGTGCGCATGCATGTGGCATGCGAAGTCACGACTCAAGTCCAACAAAGGCTCCCCTGGAAGCCCTGGTGTAATTTGAGCCCTGGTTATGGTAAACATCACATTTGATCTGAGGGCACAAACTCGATCCAACCCGCATCACAGCCTGGGATCAGTCATGTTTTATGTCATTAAAACAGAATTGTGTTCATCAGATCCTGCAGCCTGGTTTCATCAATAGTTTTGTTATGAGACTTTTTAACTATTCATCCTGTTTTTGTCTCATTTTATGGTACGTAGAACATGGTGAGAACCTGACGGGTACTTTTAGACCAGGGGTGTCAAACTCTGGTCCTCGAGAGCCGGTATCCTGCAGGTTTTCATTGTTTCCCTGATTTAACACACCTGAATAAAATCAAATTGATCCAACAGCTTCTTGTCAACTTCTTCACAATAACCCATTAATTTCAGTCAGGTGTGTTAGATCAGACACCTGTGTTTTAGACAAACCTATGGGGGTATTTTCTTCTTTAATCGAGAGTGTAAATATTTGATTTGAGAGCAAGATTTCTTGTTTTCACGCTCAAAAATCATCTTGCTCTTGCTCAAAAAAATGTTCTCACACTAAAAGTCTCTTCTTGCTCTCAAAAATATCGTCTTCCTTTCAAAACTCTGCTCCTCTTCTCAAGTTTAGTGTTCAAATCTCCTTCGCTCCAGCTTGGACTCTTTCCCGCTCAGACACATTCTCTCCTCTCAGAACTTCTGCTCTTTGCGTCAGTCATCATGAGTGCAATTGAACAGAAAGGCATTGTGGCTCAGACGTCCCAAACAAGGTCAGGTACTGAAGAATCAGGACACTTTGGTGAGAAATGGGTTACCAGAACAGAAAATAGACTCCAAAGGACACGAGATACAAACAGGCACTGTTGGAAAGCTATTAGTGAACCCTAGTGAGCGCAGATACATGAATGTGGAATATATGGATACTTTGATACCCACATTCTACACTGACATCAAGACAACAATAGGTCAGAAGAGGGATTTAATGTTAACTCTCCCCCAGAGATTGGGTATCCAGTCCCAGTGATGAATGAAATGAATAATCCAATCCACTTTATGTATGAAGCATATTTTAAAAACAAAGAAAAGTCTCCAAAGTGCTGCACATCCACAATCAACAATAATCAACAATATTGATTAAATATATATATACACCTATTCAAAAACTTCAGAAGGTTACAACCACAAAAGGAGTACCCAAAAGGTACCACTAGATGTCCATACCTGAGCTTCTCCAAACTGCCAAACTAAGAGTCAAAGCACTGGCTGCATGACTGGGGAGACAGACAAGAGATATAGAGTCCAGGTAAACAAAATGGCACTTCTCCACGAATGCAGCTAAAGTGCCAGAACATCTCCATCATCATGAACCAGAACATCTCTGTCAGGCCTGCACCTCCTCCACCAGCACGCTCCTCTCCTGAATACTGATCCCCCGAATGAACTACAATACCCAAAACCCATCTGACTCTACCAAGCTGGATACCACCTGTGCTCACCAATCTGCCTAATAACACCTGATCACATCCCTATTTATGCCATCAGTTCACACTGTTCATTGTCTAGTCTTGGTTCATGCTCTTGCATTCATACAATTGACCTATGGTATTAAACCTTCTTTACATTACTACCTGCTATTGTGTCCGCCTATTCCGGTCAGTACTCACAATCTCCAACATAATGAACCAGAACATCTCCATCATTGTGAACCAGAATATCTCCATCATCATGAAACCAGAACATCTCCATCATCATGAACCAGAACATCTCCATGATAATAAACCAGAACATCTGCGTCATCATCAAAGGAAAACATCTCCATCATCATGAACCAGAATATCTCCATCATCATGAAACCAGAACATCTCCATCTCCATCATCATGAACCAGAACATCTCAATCATCATGAACCAGAACATCTCCAGCATCATGAAACCAGAAGATCGCCATCATTGTGAACCAGAACATCTCCATCATCATGGAACCAGAACATCTCCATCATCGTGAAGCAGAACATCTCCATCATCGTGAAGCAGAACATCTCCATCATCATGAACCAGAACATCTCCATCATTATGAACCAGAACATCTCCATCATCATGAGACCAGAACATCTCCATCATCATGAAACCAGAAGATCTCCATCATAATGAAACTAGAACATCTCCATCATCATGAAACAGAACATCTCCATCATAATGAAACTAGAACATCTCCATCATCATGAAACAGAACATCTCCATCATAATGAAACTAGAACATCTCCATCATCATGAAACAGAACATCTCCATCATAATGAAACTAGAACATCTCCATCATCATGAAACGGAACATCTCCATCATTGTGAACCAGAACATCTCCATCATCATGAAGCAGAACATCTCCATCATCATGAACCAGAACATCTCCATCATCATGAACCAGAACATCTCCATCATCATGAAGCAGAACATCTCCATCATCATGAAGCAGAACATCTCCATCATCATGAACCAGAACATCTCCATCATCATGAAGCAGAACATCTCCATCATCATGAACCAGAACATCTCCATCATCATGAAGCAGAACATCTCCATCATCATGAACCAGAACATCTCCATCATCATGAACCAGAACATCTCCATCATCATGAAGCAGAACATCTCCATCATCATGAACCAGAACATCTCCATCATCATGAACCAGAACATCTCAATCATCATGAAACAAGAACATCTCCATCATCATGAACCAGAACATCTCCATCATCATGAAGCAGAACATCTCCATCATCATGAAGCAGAACATCTCCATCATCATGAGACCAGAACATCTCCATCATCATGAAACAGAACATCTCTATCATCATGAAGCAGAACATCTCCATCATCATGAACCAGAACATCTCTATCATCATGAAGCAGAACATCTCCATCATCATGAACCAGAACATCTCCATCATCATGAACCAGAACATCTCCATCATCATGAAGCAGAACATCTCCATCATCATGAACCAGAACATCTCCATCATCATGAACCAGAACATCTCAATCATCATGAAACAAGAACATCTCCATCATCATGAACCAGAACATCTCCATCATCATGAAACAAGAACATCTCTCAGAGACCTGCTGAGCTGATGAGCTTCTGGATGAGCGTGGGTTGGGTATAAAGGCCAGTTTATGTAGCAGAAGTAAAGATGGCTGCTTTTCCAAGCTGTCAGCTCGATGAACGGATGATGAGGAAACAGGTGAGGTGGTACACCTGAGAATCCAGGTAGAAAGACTTCCTGCTGCTGGGTTTTACATCTGGATGAAACTCCAGGTACAGATGAGAACATGACTTTCCTCCACCAGGTTGGGATGGTTGTTGTTCTCTGGTTAACACGAGTCCCAGTCTGGTTCTGTCTCACATTCAGGGCTGTTTACTGGTTTCACTGGTTTCACACTGGGACTCACGTGACATCCAGTTTGTTGGTATGTTTTATTCTCGTAATAAATAAATAAACTTCCTCATATTTTTACTCTTCTTGCTGAAACCAGATGTATGAAATGAATGAATCCAGTATATTCAGACATCTGTCTTCATTGTTTATTATTATAGATAGATTATTTATGGGTTCATTATAAATCTGATTTCAGATCAATAATGAAGCTGTTATGATGAGTATGATGGTGAAGCCGACAGTTTGTAGACTGGCAGGTTTTAATCCATCCGTCTGTGAAATGTCTGCATGAACATGTAATGATCAGTAGTTTATAAATTAGTGACAGGTGTAGGAACGTTCTCCAAGCAGCAGGTAAACACCAACGTCTGAAACAGGTGGAAACTAAACTTGAACATCATCCATCCTTCAGTAGACTGTAGGACTGTAGGATTAACAATTAATTAATACATAAATAATAATTAGTGTTTCTGCATCGTTACCACCGCTCACTTTATTACATATCATTATATTTGATCAGAATTTTCTCTACTATTTTTTATTTGTTGGTATTCTTTTATGTTTGATGGTGAATGTGTGAGTTTGATTGTTGTTCGTGGCTTCATGGCTGTAGCCTGGGTAAGAGCCTAAGACAAATTCCCCCGGAGTACAATAAATATTAATCTTACTTCAGTCAGCAGTTCGTGGTGAGGATGTTTTTCTCTTGTGTATTTTTATTATAGTTGACTAGAAAGATGGAAACAGTCACCGGGTTCCCCCAACATGGCGGACAAAGCCTCTGTGACATCACAGGTTCATTTTCTATAACAAGAGATGCATCTTTAATGTTCTTAACACATTTTTCCAGCTTTTCGTGATGAGGAATGTCTGAAATCTGAACGTTTTCCCTCAGTTAAATCAGGCAGTGATGGCACGACGTTGTTTACTTGTTGGAGGTCTGTAAAGTTATTCCACAGGGGGTACAAGGCTGAACAACTGCCCTAAAAAACAGCGAAGCCATAAGCCTGCAGCGTATCCAGGTGAATCTCCGTCTTTCTACATCTAAACGTTAGCATACAGTGCAGAGATGTCCAGTGTTCACATCTTTACCATCATGCTTGATGGTGCACAGCAGCAGGTTGTCCACATGACCTGCAGCAGCTTGTGCAGGTGCCTCAGAAGTCAGAGAAGGTCAAAGATCTGAAAAGGAGTGGTGAGAAAGGTCAAATAGATATTTTAAATGGTTTACTCCACCCCCGCACCTCCTTCCCCCACCACCTGTCCTGTTTGTGGGAGGTTTTCACATCATCTTGAGTCGGGGTCAGGAGCAGCGGTCAGACGCTCTACGGACAGACTGGTGGGAGGCATGTGTGGAATGTCCTGAACATGTGTGTGTGTGCGTGTGTGTGTATGTGTGCACATGTTGCCCTTTGGACACTGTTGTACTGTATGCACCTGTTTGTTTGTATGTGCATACAACTTACTTTAGTCTTTAGTAACACATAGCCCAGACAGGAGCCCTGGGTCCTAAAGGCAGCCTTTTCAGGTGACATCTCATTGCTGTTGTGTCCAACAATTACACATAATTCTAAAATAACCAAAGTACTAGAAAGAGATATAGATCTTCTAAATGTGCAAAGCAATTAAAACTAGAAGTTACAGCATTGCAACCTTGATGCTACACTAACATTTATTATGTAGATTCCTGGAGCCGTTGTTGTACTGCAGCACCCTGAGGCTGAGAAACCGCTTCATTACTTTAATATCTGTTATTTCATGGCACCAAGTCACCTGACAGCAACTGGATATAAACACACCTGGATACACACTGTAGCTGATTCAGCAACACATCCCAGGATGACATTGACAAAGTAAGAGAGGAAAAGAAAGAGAGAAAGGGGCAGAGCAAGATGAGAGAGGCCATGCTGGATCAGCCGTCGTTAGGGGAGATCTAAGAGAAGAGACGGGATGAAGAACTGTTTTGGGGGTGTTCTCAGGTCAGTGACTTTATGGCTTGGTGGAGGTCTGCACTCTGACTGCTTTTAGTTTAGTGGTTGACTTCAGAAAACCACTGAGGGTTGTTGCTGCTGTGGTACAAACACACACACACACACACACACACGCACAGTACAGTTGGTACACAGGACGCTTGCATGCGTTCCTGAGGCAGGACTATGAGTTTATTCTTCACTGCCTGACCAGCTCGCAGCAACAGCTGGACACATGGCCTCTGGCCTGTCTTAAATAAGGCCACCTTCCCTCTTCACCATCCCTTGGACATTACAGTCCAAACAGGGGGATTTGACACCACTCACTACTACATACGGTTTTCTATGTGTTAAATATGAGGTAATCCATGCCAATGCTCGATCAGAGATATTGAATTGTGTCAACCTTGATAGCAGAATTTGGTGGTTTACGGTGTCGAAGGCTTTCTTCATATCTAGAAAGACGGCTCCGACACAGAAATTCTTATCAAGTAAGTTTTTTATGTTCTCAATTAACATGCACATTGCAGTATCCGTGGAGTGGTGACGTCGGAAACCAAATTGTAATGGGTGAAGTGAGGGGTGTATGTTCTCTAGATGTTCTGTTAAGAGTTTAACCACCCACTTCTCAGCTATTTTGGATATGATGGGTAAAATACTTATTGGTCGATAGTTAGTTGTGTCTTGTTTGGACCCTGCTTTAAAAACTGGTGTTATGGCCGTTACCTTCCATACCGCTGGGACAACTGATCCCCTTCTAGTTATTGTGGATGAATTAGCTCAGAATCATCCATAGAACCCCATGACAGCTACTGGTCATATTGATACCTATGATTCCTATTGATGACCACGATTCATATTGATAAATACGGGTCACATTTATAAGTACGGGTCATATTGATAACAGGTCTTACATTGTACTGCCAAATGCCTGAATTTATTAACAATTACATAAAAATACATGATCTTGCCTTTTGGTTTTGGTTTTCATGGTCTTGTGTTAGGTTCAGTTTCCGGTTTAATGTTGCAGTTCCTTCCCTTGTGTATTCTGTTTCCTGTTCATTAGTTCACCTGGTTTAAATTGTTAATCTACTTCACCTGTTCTTTGTTAGTCCTTCTGTGCATATTTACCCCTTGGATTCCTTTTCATGTTGCCAGTCCATTGTAGTCTTCATGTATCATAATCTTTTGGCCGTGTTATGTAGTCTCACAGTCTTGCCTCAGTTGTGTTTTTCTTTTGTAAGGTTAGTTTTCTGCATCCGTCTGCCTTGTGCCTCATCATCTGCCTGCAATTAGGCCGTCACCAACGCCTTGAATCCCGACAAAAAATAGGAAAAACTCAGAAAAACAAATGGAATAACAGAAAAAACTATTAAATATTAAATCATTAACAATGAATAAACAAAGATAAATAACAATATTAAAACAAGTACATGAATAATATTAAAATTAAAGAGATAAATAAAATTTGATGAAAAGAAATAAAATTAACAAAGACCAGGCATCAGGGGGTTAATTCAACCTCCATTTGGCTCAGAGAATTCATCCCGGTCTGGGCTGAATGCATCCTTTCCTTTCTTCGTCTTCCAGCGACCTCCTCACCGCTCTTCCAGCTACAGGTTGGTGCTGCAGCTGGAGACGGGACTCGGGTCGAGTCGGACCTGACTCTCGACTTGGACTCGCGATTTGAGATTCACGAACAATCTTTAGGTTTTATTGTTGTCTTCCTGACCTACTGTTTACTGGAAGCGATTCTTTCCCCAGATGGTCCACAAACAGAGTGATGCGAACAAATGTTGCATAATCAGTCCCTCTATTTGGAGACAAATAAAGGGACTGATTATGCAACATTGATTGATTGATTGATTGATTGATTGATTGATTGATTGATTGATCGATCGATCGATCGATCAGTCGGTCGGTCAGTCGATTGATCGGTCAGGTGGTCAGTCGGTCGGTCGGCCAATCAATCGATCGATCGGTCGTAGATGCATGTGCTATAAAAAAAAAAGTTTGGAAGTGTCACTTCCAGTTTGTTGTCTATGTGAGTTTTTTGATGTGATGCCATTTTTCTTAATTAATCGATTATTGATTTTGGACTTTGGACTGGTGTTATCATCATTGACTTGACCTCTGCCTTTAAAAATTTTAGATTTGGGATTTTGGACTTAGGGAAAAAAAACAGCGGAGCTGTTGGATAGAAGGTTCAGTTTGTTTCTGTTTCTATTATCCTGTTGAGACTTTTTGGTAGCCCCAGCCACATGTGGAGGTCATCACTGATCTTCTCAATCTGTTGGAGATTCATAAACCAGAATCCAAGTCAGGATGTCTTGCTGGTATATTAATATAGGTATTAAATTAGCTGGCGATCGACATCCCATCAGGTCTTTAGTGGATCCTCTGGCTAAAGCAGCATCCTTCAAGATGTAGTCAAAGGTAATAATGGAATCTTATTTTATTGAAAACATTTCATGAGTACGTTGGAAGGGAAGTTCACTAAGTGGAAAGTAGGGAAACACAGAAATAGTTATGTAAAGAACAGCTTAAAAGAGAAGTTCAGTAATCTTCTTAAATAGCTTAAATCAGGGATCCTCAGTTTGGTCCCACGAGGGAGTACAAAAAAATTTAAGTTTGTTTGAAGTCAAAAGTATTATTCAGTATTTCGTATTATTACTATGATTAAATTTCAATTAATTATGTATCACAAGTCACAGCTTTAAGTACTCCTGCTTCTCCTTCCTTATCACCTCCCCCTAACTCATCATCTCCTCCTGCTTCATCACCTCCTCCTGCCTCATCATCTCCTCCTGCCTCATCATCTCCTCCTGCCTCATCATCACCTCCTGCTTCATCACCTCCTCCTGCCTCATCATCAACATCTCCTCCTGCTTCATCACCTCCTCCTGCCTCATCATCACCTCCTGCTTCATCACCTCCTCCTGCCTCATCATCAACATCACCTCCTGCTTCATCATCACCTCCTGCCTCATCATCACCTCCTGACTCATCACCTCCTCCTGCCTCATCATCTCCTCCTACTTCATCACCTCCCCCTGCCTCATCATCACCTCCTGCTTCATCATCTCCTCCTGCCTCATCATCAACATCACCTCCTGCTTCATCATCACCTCCTGCCTCATCATCGCCTCCTGACTCATCACCTCCTCCTGCCTCATCATCTCCTCCTGCCTCATCGTCACCTCCTGCTTCATCACCTCCTCCTGCCTCAACATCTCCTCCTACTTCATCACCTCCTCCTGCCTCATCATCAACATCACCTCCTGCTTCATCATCACCTCCTGCCTCATCATCACCTCCTGACTCATCACCTCCTCCTGCCTCATCATCTCCTCCTACTTCATCACCTCCCCCTGCCTCATCATCACCTCCTGCTTCATCATCTCCTCCTGCCTCATCATCAACATCACCTCCTGCTTCATCATCACCTCCTGCCTCATCATCGCCTCCTGACTCATCACCTCCTCCTGCCTCATCATCTCCTCCTGCCTCATCGTCACCTCCTGCTTCATCACCTCCTCCTGCCTCAACATCTCCTCCTACTTCATCACCTCCTCCTGCCTCATCATCAACATCTTCTCCTGCTTCATCACCTCCTCCTGCCTCATCATCTCCTCCTGCCTCAACATCTCCTCCTGCCTCATCATCTCCTCTTGCCTCATCATCACCTCCTGCTTCATCACCTCCTCCTGCCTCAACATCTCCTCCTGCTTCATCACCTCCTCCTGCCTCAACATCTCGTCCTGCTTCATCACCTCCTCCTGCTTCATCATCAACATCTCCTCCTGCTTCATCACCTTCCCCTGCCTCATCATCACCTCCTGCTTCATCATCACCTCCTGACTCATCACCTCCTCCTGCCTCATCATCACCTCCTGCTTCATCACCTCCTCCTGCCTCAACATCTCCTCCTGCTTCATCACCTTCCCCTGCCTCATCATCACCTCCTGCTTCATCATCACCTCCTGACTCATCACCTCCTCCTGCTTCATCATCACCTCCTGCTTCATCACCTCCTCCTGCCTCAACATCTCCTCCTGCTTCATCACCTCCTCCTGCCTCATCATCAACATCTCCTCCTGCTTCATCACCTCCCCCTGCCTCATCATCTCCTCCTGCCTCATCATCACCTCCTGCTTCATCACCTCCTCCTGCCTCAACATCTCCTCCTGCTTCATCACCTCCCCCTGCCTCATCATCACCTCCTGCTTCATCACCTCCTCCTGCCTCATCATCAACATCTCCTCCTGCTTCATCACCTCCCCCTGCCTCATCATCACCTCCTGACTCATCACCTCCCCCTGCCTCATCATCTCCTCCTGCCTCAACATCTCCTCCTGCTTCATCATCTCCTCCTTCCTCATCATCTCCTCCTGCCTCAACATCTCCTCCTGCTTCATCATCTCCTCCTGCCTCATCATCACCTCCTGCTTCATCATCTCCTCCTGCCTCATCACCTGCTCCTGGCTCATCATCTTCTCCTTCCTCATCACCTCCTCCTGCCTCAACATCTCCTTCTGTCCCATCACCTCCTACCTCAGCTTTTCCTCCTTCTGTCATGTTCTGTCTTCTGGGGTTCGGATTTCCCAGCTGCCGTGAACGCATCCTCCTTTCACTCTCTCTGATTGCTGATGTGTTTCACCTGTATTGTGTGCATCATAAGACAGAGTCTGTCTACCTCTCTTCGCCAGACCATCTTGTTCATCCCTGCACGTATCCAGCATTATTCCTCTGCTTGTCTGCCTGCCTGCCGTTGACCGCTTCCCTTTTGGACCTGGATTCTCGTCTCTGCCTGCTCCCTGTCTGGTACTCTGCTGTAATTGTGTTTGGATCGCCTGGCTCTCTGACCTCTGGATTTGTTAACAGGATTGGATATTGGATGACAGACTTAACCTCTTCTGCCCCAACAGAGAAATACGGAAACCCCCACCGCTGTCTACCATACACGGTAACCCTGCTCTCAGTCTGTGACTCCTTTACTAACGTATTCTCTGTTCAGCAGTTCTCTCCCACACTCCAGCGGTCTCCCTCCTGGTTTCTCTTACCCAGTCTCCGGAGTTCTCATGAAGTCAAACACCGGATTACATCAGCTGGTACGTGACCCTTTCCACTTGTTCAGTAACATCATCTCATTCTACCTGCTTCCTAACCCCTGTTCTCGTGTGTCCGCAGACAACTGACCAAGAGAGACCGGATTGCACATTCATATTATTCACTTTGTACAATAAAAGACCTCATACCTATCCCTGGGATTCTGAGTATTACTGAGTCCAATCACCTGAGTCATGACACCTTCCTCATCACCTCCTCCTGTCTCACCATCTCCTCCTGCTTCGTCACCTCCTCCTGCCTCATCATCTCCTCCTGCCACATCATCTCCTCCTACCTCAGCATCTTCTCCTGCTTCATCACCTCCTCCTGCCTCATCACCTCCTCCTACCTCAGCATCTTCTCCTGCCTCATCACCTCCTCCTGCCTCATCACCTCCTCCTACCTCAGCATCTTCTCCTGCCTCATCACCTCCTCCTGTCTCACCATCTCCTCCTGCTTCGTCACCTCCTCCTGCCACATCATCTCCTCCTGCCACATCACCTCCTCCTGCCTCATCACCTCCTCCTTTCTCATCACCTCCTTCTTACTCAGCATCTCTTTTTGTCTCATCACCTCCTCCTCTCTCTGAACTATCAGGCAGCTGTGATTCTCTCACCTGACGACTGTTTTAAATCATAATCATTACTGACATTGGAAATTCTTTCTGTGACTCTTTTTGTGACTTTAAGTCGTGAACTTACAGTAGAATACATCATGATGGCCTCCTTTCTGTTCTTCGCTCCTGGCATTCTGACTGAAGACACATTAGCGCTGCTCTCTGGTAGTATGATCCCATGTTTTTGTTTTATTATTATTTTTTTTTCTAACGTACTTTTAAGATTTGTTTGTAGAGAGAGTATACTGGTTTAGTGGTAGTCCTCCCTGCTCGGAACCAAGTTGCAATGACACAAGTGAGGAAGTTTAATAGAATTCTGAAAAGTTTTTGCAGCAGATGTGGACATTTGACGCCTGATGCTCTTAAAGTTATTGCAATTGAGCTTTACCTTTGTTGTTACTGTGCTGACATGTTTTCTAAAAGACAAATTACTGACAGAAGACTAAGTCTTTAAAGTGTTTTACAGCTTTTATAACTCCCCCATCAAACAAAATGTCTGGATCACATGTTTTAGTAGTTTTTTTTACATAAAATATGTGCCAACTGTTTTACTTAAACATGATTTTGTAAGCCAGTCAGAAACCTTGTCCATGACATCTGTTAGTTTATGTACAATTTGCTCTTTAGAAATTGCGTGTGTAAAAATAACCGTATCATAGGCATATATTTGAATGTTAACATCTGGGCACATTCAATTATATATAAGCTAAATAAAATCGATTCCAATATTAACCATTGGGGGACCCCAGACCTCTTGATTAATGGTGTTAACTGCTCTGACTACGCCACCACTATCAAGGTAGCTTTTAATCTGCTCCACAAAATAACAAGTTGCATTTTCTGTAATGTAATATTAGGAATATAAGTTCTTAAGTGCCTTTTGGATGGCAGCTTTAGAAATACACTCTATTGTGAAGACTGGATGTGCTTTATTCATCGGTTAAAGGAGTCTGGATCTACTCCCAAACTTCTTAGTGAGGCACTGTACAGAGTTGACAAAGTATGTGTTAAAAATTGTTGCTATTTGTTCTTTATCTTCTGTCACTTCTGACTTATCCTTTAATATACAATTTTGAGTTGGTTTACTTTCTTTAGTCATTGAGTCATTAAATTAGAGTCATTGATTAGCTTAATGAAGAAGTCACTGTTAGCCTGCCTTAATTTCTTTATTACTTTGTTACTTGGACCCTGAAAAGTTCTTTTGTCATGTGGTAACTTTATTTTACTTTATTTAAGAGCCACCTTTAGGGCTAGATCTCGTTATTTCATTATCCGCTATATTTGCTCGTTTAACCATGGTAAATTGCTCTTTTTGTATGAATAGGAGACCCTCTTACAAAATTGCTGTTTTGTTTGATTTATTTTGGTTATCATAACTTCAAATGCTAGTTCAGCACTATTGGATGGTAAAACATCTGTCCAGTCAAAGGTTTTCAACCTGTCCCCTCTTGTCTGTACAGGAATTGCTTCTTGGTCAGTTTCCTCACTATTAGCGTCAGATTATGGTCTGACATTCCGGTTATGAAATTAAAGGATTTGGTGAGACTGTCAGGTTTATAACTTAAGATCAGATCTATCTGTGATTCTGATGAGAGTTATGTGGGAGAGTTTGTATTTATCTGAAATAGATTTTAGATTTTTTCTAATCGATTTATCAGCCCAAATAATATTAAAATCACCAAGGATGATTAACTCCGTTTTGCTAATTTAAATCCCTGATTTCGTTCATCAGAGATTTAAGTTTATCATAAAAGGTATTATTAGATACAGGAGGTTGGTATAACCCCCAAAGAAAAGACTTAGATGAACACAACATAATTCTGGCAGCAATACGTTGTAGATGTTGTATAAAGTGAAAATACACCTCTTTGCATCTGATATGTTCCCTCATATACATGAGAGCACCATCTTCCCTGCCTTGTTTTCTATCCTTCCTAAAAAATGTATATCCAGGTACAACAAAGACTGACCTTGGCAATAATTTAGTCATCCATGTTTCTGAAAGAAAATGAAAGTCCAAATTTGAATCAGTCAGTAAACTTTCAATCTGCTTTGACTTGGAGACAATGCTTCTGATGTTCAGGTGACCACCAAAAAGTCCTTTTGGCTTCTCCTGTTTGTCCCAGGGTATTTTTTCTTTTTTTTTTTTTTTTTTTTTAACTTGTCCTGTCCAGCATCATAGCAGCAAAATGATAATCTGGTTGTTGTATCGTGCTGAACAAATTTGCTCTGCCAAGGGGAGGCCTATGGGTAAGGCTCCTCTTGAAAATCTGATTAATTTATTTATTTATTTACTTTGAATCATGGAATCTATGTAATCTTGCTGGACCTGACCGGAGGGGACAGAAAACGATGGAAAATAGCAAAAAGATGCAAAGGGGAAAGAAGAAAGGAGACAAAGACATCATAGACAGAAGCAACGACCCTTCCATCGACACCATCACCAGGCAACAAACTGTTACACCTGTACATGAACACACCAGAAAATTTCCTACAACTTTTACAAAAAACAAAAAAAAAAAACAAAAAAAAAACACAAAAACAAAAATAGAGCTGATAACCAAAATAACCAAATCAAAAAGACATATCATGAAAGTAGCATAACAGCTACCAGATACTAACTCAGGAAAAAAAAGAAGAATTATCTAGAGTATTTTTTTCTGATTCACACACTGCAAAAATTTAAGTCTTGTGTGATTGTGTGAGGCCCCTTCTGAAGAAGAAGGGTCCTGGGCCCTCTTATTTATCCGACTTGCTTTTAAATTATGAACCCTTGCGGACCCTGAGGTATTTTTTGATGTGTAAATGCTTATTTTGGTTTTAATATGCATGAATTGAATTGTGCTTTTTTTTTTTTTCCATTTTATATTCGTGTGTGTGCTTTGATTGAAACTTTGTTGTGACTTAGGTTTTTAAGATGCAAAAACTGTTGCATTTTTGTTATGTGAAGCACTTTGTGCTGCAATCCTGCATGAAAAGTGCTATATAAATAAAGTTTGATGATTTGATTTGATTGCGGTGCAACTGAGAGGTTTTTTTAGACATGCAAGGGTTAGATCTTACAAGAAGGTTATTTGAGGGGGTACCTTCTGCCAGTTGTAAAGCTGCTAGATTCTGGAGCTCTGCTTGCTGCTGCAGGAGTCTGGTTGACTACGAATTTAGCCTGGCTAGCTGTGATTGTAGTTCAATTTGTTGCTTTTGTAAGCTAGCTGGCTGTTGCTGTGTCTCCTGTAGATGTAGTTGAGGACCGTCTTCTCATAGTTGCAACCTAGCCAAAAATTATTCAGGTCCAACTTGCCATGTTTGCATTCCCAGCCCATTGTGGATATGTCGTTGTCTGGCTTGCTGTGGATGGGGTCCTGATAGCGGTCCCAATATCAGTGGTTCCGATGCAGATAGCTCTGGTATTTTGTAGAACACCCAAGAATGGTTAAACTTTTTTCCATATGTTCATTTTTACCTGGGGAGGCCTACCACGGCAATGGTCCAGTAGCCCTATGTAAAATATGGCACACAGACCACCGTTCAGTATGTTAGGATGCTGGACAGGACAGGGTTAAAAAACAAAAAGAAAAGAAAAAGAAAAAGAATAGTGTTTAGCGCATAAATAATAATTTTCTTAAAATCACGTCCTGTGAAACGTCACATTAAGGAGGATGAAGATTTCTAATTCCTTGTAAAACTCAAATTTCACACTCGGCTACGAATTACTCCAGCAACAGCTGAAGATCACAGCCTTATGAAGCCAATAGAACCACATCATCCGCAAAGAGCAGTGAACCCAATCCTGAGGCCACCAAACCGGATCCCCTCAACACCTTGGCCGCACCTAGAAACTCTGTCCATAAAAGTTATGAACAGAATCGGTGACAAAGGGCAGCCTTGGCAAAGTCCAACCCTCACTGGAAACAAATCTGATTTACTACCGGCAATGGGGACCATGCTCTGGAATCAGTCGTACAGGGGGGTCTGGCACCCCATTTTCCCAGAGCACCCCCCACAGGAGTCCCCGGGGGACACAGTTGAATGCCTTCTCCAAGTCCACAAAGCATGTAGACTGGTTGAGCAAACTCCCATGCTCCCTCCACGACCCTGAAGAGGGTGTAGAGCTGGTCCACTGTTCCATGACTAGGACGAAAACCACACTGCTCCTCCTCAATCCAAGATTTGACTACCTGATGAACCCTCCTCTCCAGGACCCCTGAATAGACCTTAGCAGGGAGGCTGAGGAATGTGATCCCACCCCATCACTACCAACATCCCAGTCTGCCAGCCCCCAATGTCCACACGATTCTGCAGAGGCGTATCAACCAAAACAGCCAGAGCCTTAAGAAACTCCGGGTGGACCTCATCCACCCCTGGAGTCCTGCCACAGAGGAGCTTTTTGACCACCTCAGCGACCTCAGCCCCAGAGATAGGAGTGCCCATGCCAGAGTCCCCTGACTCTGCTTCCTCATCGGAAGACGTGTTGGTGGGATTGAGAAGGTCTTCCAAGTATTCCCTCCACCACCTCACAACATCCTGATTCGAGGTCAGCAGCCCCCCATCACCACTGTACACAATGTTGACGGAGCACTGCTTTCCCCTCCTGAGCCACCGGATGGTGGACCAGAATCTCTTCGTAGCCGTCCAGAAGTCATTTTCCATGGTTTTTCGCTTAGCTTGCCGATACCCATCAACTGTTTTTGGAGCCCAACAGGCCAAAAAGGCTCAGTAGGACTCCTTCTTCAGCTTGACGTCATCCCTCACTGCTGATGTCCACCATTTGTGGATTTTCACCACGACAGGCACCAATAATCTTATGGCCACAGCTCCTGTTGGCTGCCTCAACAATAGAGGCACGGAACACAGCCCCGTCTTACTCAATGTCCCCCGCCTCACCCGGGACATGGTTGAAGCTCTGCCAGAGATGGGAGCTGAAACTCTTTCTGACAGGACTCTGGCAGACATTCCCAGCAGACCCTCACAACACGCTTGGGTCTGCCAGGCCTGACCGGCATCCTCCCCCACCATCTGAGCCTACTCACCCCCAGGTGGTGATCAGTTGACAGCTCTGCCCCTCTCTTCATCTGAGTCTGCAAGACATGTGGCCGCAAGTCGGATGATACGACTACAAAGTCGATAATCAAACTGCGGTCTAGAGTGTCCTGGTGCCAGGTGCACATGTGGACACTCTTATGCCTAAACATGGTGTTTATTATGGATAATCCATGACGAGCCCAGAAGTCCAATAACAAAACACCACTTAGATTTAGATCAGGGGGGCCATTCCTCCCAATCACGCTACTCCAAGTCTCACTGTCATTGCCCACCAGAGCAATCAAGTCCCCCAGCAGAACAAGGGAGTCCCAAAAGGAGTGCTTTCCAATACCCTCTTCCAAGACTCCAAGAAGGGTGGGTACTTTGAACTGCTGTTTGATGCATAAGCACAGACAACAATCAGGAACCTTTCCCCCACCTGAAGGTGGAGGGAGACTACCCTCTCATCCACCAGGGTAAACCCCAACATACAGGCGCCAAGTCAGGGGGCAATGAGCATACCCACACCTGCTCTGCGTCTCTCACCAGGAGCAACTCCAGAATTGAAGAGGGTCCAGCCCCTCTAAAGGACAGTAGTTCCAGAGATCAAGCCATGCATTGAGGTGAGTCTAACTATATCTAGCCAGAACCGCTCAACCTCACGCACCAGCTCAGGCTCTTTCCACGCCAGAGAGGTGACATTCTACGTCCTTAGAGCTAGCTTCTGCAGCTGAGGATGAGACCACCAGGGTCCCTGCCTCTGGCAGCTGCCCAGCTCACACTGCACTTGACCCCTATGGCCCCTCCTGCAGGTGGTGAGCCCAAAGGAGGGGGGACCCATGTTACCCTTTCGGGCTGAGCCCGACCGAGCCCCATGGGCAAAGGCCCGGTCAACAAGTGCTCACCTCTGCGCTCCATCGCTCCATCGCCTGGCTCCAGAGGGGGGCCCCGGTGAACCACGTCCAGACATGGGAAACCTGGGTCCATGGTTTGTCATCATCATAGAGGCGTTTTAAGCCATGCTTTGTCTGGTCCCTCCTCTAGTAACCTGTTTGCCATGGGTACCCCTACCAGGGGCATAAAGCTCCATTTCATTCCATTTACATCAAGCATAGCCTCACAGAGATTTCAGTGTACTGATAAACTTTGATTGACCAACCCGTTCAATGAGATGCGTTTACCTTCCAAAGGTCAGTGCAGAAACTGACAAAGACAAAGATGAGACATATCAAGTGCAGATGAGGAACAACTGGTAGGTGTAAACTCACCATCCACATCCTCCTCTTCTTTCACAGCCTGAATAAACACCTGTTGACTGAGTGGAGATTCCCTGGTTTTCCACTCTTTCTGTATTCTGGATTGATGTAAAATGTTTGTCTTGGTTTCCGTCTCTCAGGCATCTTAATCTCATATCTGACAGGACCCAGCTTCCTGATGTTCCCTTGCTATCGGGCTAACAGCTTATTCTTAGTTGGTGGTAAAAGTAGAAGCACCTGCTGGCCTGGCTCTAAGGATCTTTGTCTAGCTCCCTTGTTATAGCACAATTGCTGGCCACGCTGAACTTTTTCCATCTGCTTCCTTACCAACTTTGTCGCCTCCTCCACTTTTTCTCTCATTTTTAGAACATAAGTGAGAACATTTGTTGCAGTTCCTTTCCTACTGCCTGCCCACCACTCCTGGAGTACACCAAGAGGACCTATCACTTGTCTGCCATACAAAAGTTCAAATGGCGAAAACCCAGTTGATGCTTGTGGCACCTCTTGATATGCAAAAAGAAGATAAGGAAGCCACCTGTCCCAGTCTTCCACTGATAGTGACAACCTACAACATGCTCTTCAATGTTCTGTTATACTTTTCTAGACCATCAGTCTGGGGGTGGTAGGGCGTGGTCCTTATACTTTTTATTCCTAACAACTCATGAACCTGCTTAAATAGGCTTGACAAGAGGAAAGACTTCAGGGTAGCGAGTACTGTAGTCACACACTACTAGAATAAACCAATTACCTGCCTGTGTTTTTTCCAGTGGACCTAAAATGCCCATTGCTATTCTCCTAAAAGGGACATCAATAATGGAATAATGGAAAAGAGGGAAGAAATGGAATTTGTCAGGTGTGAGATCCTGATGGACCATGTTGACAAACATTGGTGGGCACGGCGTGGACATTACTGGTGTCAGAAAGACAGAATAATGGCAGCAGGTGGAGATGCTGTCATCACAGTGTCAGAAGGTTTTAGATTTTATTTCATTTTGACTTTTTGTTTTCAAATTCAGTTAGTTTCAATTGGTTTTTTAGTTTTAGTTTATTAGTTTTTGTTTTTTTTAAATGCTTAGTTTTAGTTTAGTTTTATTAGTTTTAGTGTTAGTTTTAGTTTTGTTTTTTCTAAATTAGATTATTTGTCAGGTGCAAAATCAAAAATAATCAGAAGAAGCACTGTATAATAAAAACTCAACAAGATACAATTTTTTAAAGCTGCATCAGGAGGAAACATAAACAACCATCAACAAATCAAACACAACAGCCCCTAACATAGCAGCCTTAAGTTAAAAAAAAAAAAAAAAAAAAAGTGTGCAATGCTGCTTCTGAGATAGTGTGCTCGGTAAAAATCAACATAACTAACATACTAAAGACACACACCAACATAACATGAATCCATTCAAGAGACAGTTTACAGTTCTTGGCAGCCAGGAGTCTAAAGGAGCTCAATCTGACTCATCATGAACAACCTGAAAAACCCAACAAACTCTAGACCAGAACTTTAATTCATTCAGATGAAACGACTCATAATTAACTACATAAAGAATTGCACTAGAGGTTCAGCAGCTTTAAAACAAATCACTGCAGCTGATTAACAGAACCTCACATGTTATACTGGACATGATAAAGCTGTGAATATTTTACATACTGAAAGTGAACGTGTTTGGTAGAACACAGAACCAGCAGCTGGTTAAGATACTGATGCATTTCAGCTGGATGATGATGTGCTTTTCTTTTCTTTTCAGAATTAAAAGTTTAGTCTCCCAGAAAGACCAAGAGAAACTCATCCATGCATTCATCTCCAGTAGACTGGATTACTGTAATGGTCTTTAACAGGACTTCCTAAAAAGAGCATTAAACATCTGCAGCTCATCCAGATGCTGCTGCTGGAGTTTTAACCAGGACTAAGAGATCTGAACACATCACACCAGTTACAACGTCTTTACACTGGTTTCCAGTTTATACTGGTTTCCAGTCACAGAACAGATTTTAAACCCTTCTGATTGTTTACAAATCCCAGAATGGTTTAGGCCCAGAATACATCTGTGATATGTTCAGAGAATATAAACCTAGCAGAGCTCTTAGATCCAAAGACTCTGGTCAACTAGTCCAGACCAGAGTCCAGACCAGAGTCCAGACCAGAGTCCAGGCCAGAATTCAGACTAGGGTCCAGACCAGAGTCCAGACCATAGTCCAGGGCAGAGTTCAGGGCAGAGTCCAGACCAGAGTCCAGACCGCAGTCCAGACCAGAGTCCAGGCCAGGGTCCAGACCAGAGTTCAGACATGGGTCCAGGCCAGGGTCCAGACCAGAGTCCAGCCCAGAGTCCAGACCAGAGTCCAGGCCAGGGTCCAGACCAGAATTCAGACTAGGGTCCAGACCAGAGTCCAGACCATAGTCCAGGCCAGAGTTCAGAGCAGAGTCCAGACCAGAGTCCAGGCCAGGGTCCAGACCAGAGTTCAGACCAGAATTCAGACTAGGGTCTAGACCAGAGTCCAGACCATAGTCCAGGCCAGAGTCCAGACCAGAGTCCAGACCAGAGTTCAGGCCAGGGTCCAGACCAGAGTTCAGACCAGGATCCAGGCCAGGGTCCAGACCAGAGTCCAGACCAGAGTCCAGGCCAGAGTCCAGGCCAGGGTCCAGACCAGAGTCCAGGCCAGAGTCCAGACTAAACATGGAGCAGCAGCATTTAGCTGTTATGCTGCAAACAAGTGGAACAAACTGCCAGTTTCACCAAATGTAGACATTTTTAAATCCAGGTTAAAACATTTATTTTCTCTTTTCTCAGGTACTCCTGGTTAGCCTTCTTGTGCAGCTTTTGAAGTGGACTTTCAGATTCGTGGTTTTTCCTTCCACATATTGTATCACCTGCTTCTTCTACAAGACACTTTTATCTTTGACATGGTCATAATGAAAGAAATCCTACATAGGACGATGGTTTGGTTACTGGACCTTGTTCAGGGAAGGAACTGATTATATGATAAATTTCTTTTTCTATGAGAGGATAATGGTTTCAGCTCTGCTCACTGCAGACTTTCCATTTACTGTTTATGACATGAATCTACAACCCTCCTCATAAATAACTTATTAATTTGCTTTCAGGCAAATTCATTTCTGTACAGAGTATCTCAGATATTTATAAGCCAGAGTAAGTGACCAATTTGTGTCTTACTAATGACAAAAGCATTGCCTCTAATTACACGAGTTGAATTGGGATTAGACATTTCTTGAAGAGCATTGACTGGCACTGCCACCAGCGTCAGGGCTCATTGCTGGAAGAAATTGAAGCTGCCATCACACGTCACACTACGAAAAGGGTTTCGTTTAATTAAGGCTAACATATCCTTTATAATAACATTTGTGGATGATGCCTGACTTATCAAGAGATTTGTACTTATGCCTCCACACGTAATTAATAAGACAACAATATGACCGTGTACCCGTGGCTCCAGATGACAGGGCTGCAAAAACAAAGCTGCTAATAAACAGAATGGAAATGGGAATCCCTGATGACCTCTGGAGGCTTTCAGAAATCACACACACTTGTAAATTGGCTAAATCTGGGCAGCAGTTCTGAATACAAAGATTCAACCTTGTGAAAGTGGCAAAGACAGCAGCTCAGAACCCCTGTTGATAGTTCAGCAGTTATTTCCGTTCCCCAGCTGTGGGGGAGATATTAGAATCGGAGGAAGCGACAGTATTCCCTCCACTCTGTTCAGCTCAAACCAATAAGACAGAAGGTTATTGGTGATACAGTGAGGCTCACAGGGCCTTTATCAAACACCACAAACAATTAATGGTGTCAGTAATGAGAGAATAAGAGAGTGCTTTTGTGGACGGTCTTTTGTGCCAGAGGCCCCTCTGCCATGAAAAGACTGAGAAGCTCTGTTGGACCTCCCCCGCACTGGCATACAGGAGCAGGCATTAGCCAGCGATAAGCCCAGAGAGAATGAACGAGAAACAGAGCACAGCGTCCACTTCAGGAGAAACAAGGTGATGTGGAGCTGTAAAATTACACTGTAAAAATGAGAAAATAAAAAAGTAATATTCCAGTAGCTGGAGTGGCAAAAATTATGGTAATAAAACTGGATAAAACAAACATAAAATTACAATTGCATCCCACAATGACAATACAGATTACCCTTTAAATTTTTATGAAATATTTTGTTTTAATTCAGCTTTTTAACATTTAATGAAAGACGTTAGCATGGAAAATAACTATTCTTTTAATTGCCAGTTCAGGGAATTGGACCTGTGTCCTTAAAGTGTTATCTCTTCTATCATTACCAGCGTCTCAGCAGCGGTGGTGTGTATTTCTGTGGGAAAAACTGTGATGGATATTTTACCCTTTAGCTGATCTACGGAAGTTTTCCAGACATTTCTATTCCGTGCAGGGGGTTTACAATCCAGCCACTAAATGTAGTTTTATTCAGAGACTCTATCTGGTAAATCCACAATGATCCATGATAACAGCATTATTTATCACATTTCACCATAAAAACATCACCATCACTACTATGTTGCTACGAGACCTCTATTTAGACCTGGACATGATGATGAAGCCACTTCCTGTCAGACTTTCCACCAATCAGAGAGCTTAGATTGACGGTAACGTCCAATCAGGAGCAGCCAAAGATCAACCAGTGAGCAGAAAGTTCTATGTGTGTGTGAAAAGAAGAAAAATAATGCTCCTCTATGGCTGGAATAAAGCCAAGAAGACGTTTCTGATGCACGGTGGCGCCACAAAGCAGCTGAGCTGGAGTTGGTTTAGTGAGGATAGCAGGTAAATAGTAGCAGGAATAACTGGAAATGAGGAAAAAGTGGAAACATGGAAATAGTTTCTGTTGTGTGTTTGTTTCAATAACAATATTTTTTCTCCTGAAAGCCAAAACTTGAGAGAACGATGAGATGAGAAAAGGTTTGGTCACTGCTGATCTGTGTGTTATTTCTACAAAGTTCTGTTAGTAATAAATTCTGCTTTCTTCTTCTGGTCGACCTTTATGCTGCTATATCTATTCATACATTCATTTTACATCATTTTACCTCCCAGTCTGACAGCTGCTACATACTGGTTTATACTGGGATTAATAGCTGTTACAGACTGGTTTATACTGGGATTAAAAGCTGCTACACACTGGTTTATACTGGGATTAAAAGCTGCTACACACTGGTTTATACTGGGATTAAAAAGCTGCTACACACTGGTTTATACTGGGATTAAAAGCTGCTACAGACTGGTTTATACTGGGATTAAAAAGCTGCTACACACTGGTTTATACTGGGATTAAAAGCTGCTACACACTGGTTTATACTGGGATTAAAAGCTGTTACAGACTGGTTTATACTGGGATTAAAAGCTGTTACAGGCTGGTATATACTGGGATTAAAAGCTGCTACACACTGGTTTATACTGGGATTAAAAGCTGCTACACACTGGTTTATACTGGGATTAAAAGCTGTTACAGACTGGTTTATACTGGGATTAAAAGCTGCTACACACTGGTTTATACTGGGATTAAAAGCTGCTACACACTGGTTTATACTGGGATTAAAAGCTGTTACAGACTGGTTTATACTGGGATTAAAAAGCTGGTACACACTGGTATATACTGGGATTAAAAGCTGGTACAGACTGGTTTATACTGGGATTAAAAGCTGCTACACACTGGTTTATACTGGGATTAAAAGCTGCTACACACTGGTTTATACTGGGATTAAAAGCTGCTACACACTGGTTTATACTGGGATTAAAAGCTGCTACACACTGGTTTATACTGGGATTAAAAGCTGCTACACACTGGTTTATACTGGGATTAAAAGCTGCTACACACTGGTTTATACTGGGATTAAAAGCTGCTACACACTGGTTCATACTGGGATTAAAAGCTGCTACACACTGGTTTATACTGGGATTAAAAGCTGCTACACACTGGTTTATACTGGTATATATTTAAAGCAGTTTCTCAAATGATGGCCTAGCTAAGGAAAATCCAAGCGGCAACCTCCGCTGGTAAAATGTGAAGTCTATGCAAAAGTGCAAGAAATTGCAGTTCCCTCCTCATCCACTAGGGGCTAGCTCCAAAACAGAGTACATCCCTATAGACTCCCATGTTTTAAAGCTCAACTTCACAGTAGAAAAAACATGTTTAAAATCTGGTACAAAAATCCATTTTAAGATTAATTAGTCAAGCTTACCTTCATGACAACTGTGAGGGGGGTGAATTTTTTCCTTACTCATTCGTTTGGATGTTATTTAATCTTGAAACTCGGCATAATTAATTATTTAGGGGGCATGTCCTTTTCATTGACAGGTATCCAATATCCTTGGCAAGAAGGGAGAGTGTAGCACAACCGCAAGTTTTAGCCAGCTAACAGTGCACCTTAGCTTTAACTCGCCTACCCACCATCCGTTAGCTGGTTAGCTACCATTAGCTCCGAGTTAGCTAAATTAGCTCTTAGCTACAGGCAGTGTTTGATTTACAGTCTCCCTCTCAGCTCCAACTCTTTGCTCATTTTTGGATTTTCCAGGGCTGGCATGCAGCCATGATGGTGACGGTGGGAACAGCCCATTGAGCTTCAATTCAGCTCTTCAGAAACCTGCAATTGAGGCTCCATCCATCTTTTATACAGTCTGTGGGAAAAACGTAACATAAGAAGGAAAAACTTTTAGAACCAGAACCAGTCTGATGACTGAAGGTTCTGCCTCTTGTTCTAGTTGTAGAACCTCTAGGAACCACCAGTAAAGCTGCAGTTTGAGGGTGTGTCCCAATTCAGGGTCTGACTACGTAGGCTATGGAGTGTCCTCGGTAGGCTGCACACTTTGAAGTCCGCCTAACGTTCGTGAAATGGGACAGCCTACCTAGCCAACAAGAATTTCCCATAACAGCAACACAGGATGTTGAATCATTTTAACCTCTGAAATTACTCATAGGACACTTCAGTGGACAGTAACACCGATGGTGACACCGACAGTAAAAAAAAAAACAAAAAACAAAAAAAACACGGTTTTAGGCTCTGTTGTTTTCCAGCCGGTAAACACTTCATTAAGCCCTAAAAATATACAAATATCGACACCCTCTTGTGCGCAATGAATTCTGGGGAAAAGAAGCCACAAAGGATGCATCATGAGCAGCCTTCGTTTGAGGCCCAACGAAGTGCAGATTTGAAGGCTGTATTCGGAGGGTCCTTCTAATTCTATTAATTGGGGCAGTGCTTGGCGCATCACGATGACGTATGTAGCCGATGAATTTGCATTTCAGAGTGTGCAGACCCTGAATTGGGACACATCTTGAGACTGAAGCTCTGATGAGAAAACCTGGAACTCTGAGATCTTTAAGATCCAGTGGATGGAGAGTTTTATATGTGAGGAGGAGAACTTTAGATTCTGTTCTGGATTTAACAGGAGACGATGAAGAGACGATAAAGCTGGAGAAACATGATCTCGGATGATGATCCTCATCAGAACCCTCGCTGCAGCATCCTGATCAGATGGAGACTTTTCACATCAATAATCAGGAATTACTGCCGTCCAGTCTGGATGGAACAGATCCATTGACCAGTTTTCCTGCACCACTCTGAGACAGGATGCTCCTCATTCTGGGAATATTACGTAGATGGAAGAAGGTGGTCCTAGAAACCTGGTTTATTTGTGAGTCTAGGAACACATCCAGAATATTAGCAAGGTCCCTCACTGCAGTACTGAAAGCCAAGGTAAAAGCACACTTTGTTCCCTCCTGTATGAAAAACTCCAAACAGAGTGAAGTAGACGGCAACGTTTGGTTGCTCCAACCTCAACAACAAGCAACTGTTGATCTTCTTTCTTTCGAGGGATTTGAAGTGATTTCTAAACGGAGGACGGATCTGGAAACCAGTGGGATCCTGTAGGATGTCCAGAGTTTAGTGTGTCAATGGAAACTCCAGATGATGTTCTCCAGACTGCCAGCATGTAATTTAACTGGTCAGTGTGAGCAGAGGTTAAAGTTCAGACTGCTGTCATCATATTTTTGTCATCCTCTCTTGTTGTGATTGACACCTGCATCCGCCGGGCCCTTGGAGAGCAGCCAGCCGTTCTCTTGTGTTGCGGCTCTGCATGGTTGATCACGGGGTCCCGCCCTTGGACCCTGGCTCCTGGGGCCCCACAGGGAATCGCTCTGGCCCTGTTGACACGTTTAGGAAGTAGATCTGGCCGGTATTTGTCCTGTGCCAGCAGGGAAGATAGCAGGACACAGGATGGGGACAATGGGAGGCGAGGATGAACGCGAGGGACCGGCCTCCGGGCCTTTCATGGGAGAGGAGTCGTCTAGACATCAATGCTTCACAACAGAGACTCTGCCTCTTTTAATATGACTTTGAAAACTTCTTGCCACCAGCCCCCACCCCCACCTCCACCCTATTCAGTGGCTTTAGGGTGGGAAAAGAAGGCTGGTTGGACTTTGGGGGGAGGTGGGGTGGACAGAGTCAGTGATCCAAAGCAGAATTCGAGCTTGACCTTGCTGATAATTCACGGCAGAGTTCTGATGGATTTGCATGTCACAGCACACACTTTTATTAAGATCTTTTATTCAGACTCCTGCTGTGGAGGTCCTGTGTGGTGAGACGTGAACTTCTGACGAGTGGAAACATGCAACATGGATTCTCATGAGCCGCCTATCATCCTACGTGCACCTGTTGCATGGTAGCTTCCTGTATTTAGCCCACCGAGACCTGTGTTTGTAGGCAGACCAGAGTTTGCTTTCATCGGAATCAGATCTTGTTTATCCACACCTCCCCACTTTAATTAACAGTTTAAAATATAATTTTTTAATATTTGTACATTGATTGCAAATTGTCTACATCTGCATCGCAATGCATCTAAAAGGCAACTTTTTCTCCCATTCCGGTAGAGAATGCACACATGATGTTACTTTTCTTTCTCCGCCATGCTGGGCGAACCAGGCGACTGTTTCCATCTCCACCTTCAGGTTTCTTTCCAGAAAACTGTTAAAAACACGTCTAAAACACCCTGAAAACAAACGTCCTTCCTGTGAGAAACGAGAAGTGAGCAGTGGTTACGATGAAGAAACACTAATTATTAATAACTTAGATCCTACAGTCTACTGAAGGATGTATGATGTTCCGGTTTAGATGTTTCCACCTGTTTCAGATGTCGGTGTTTACCTACTTGATATGGGAATATCTAATTTGTGTCCTAAAATGACCATCTGTATACTATTGGTGTTATATAACTGCTTGTTTTGTCCCAAGTGACCACCTGTATACTGTTTTTGTTATATTATTCTGCTTGTTTTGGTGCCTGTGTAACTGCCTATCTTTGGAAGGGTGAGAAAAGGGTGTCTTGTAAATATGTTTACAAGACAGGATCTCAGGACTCATCCTCGCCTGTGGGAAAGGACCGGCCATCCTCTCTCTCATGCGATGTTGTGTTTTTTCTAAATAAGTATAAAGACGGGGAAATCCCACATCTCGGTAGAGTCTGCTGCGGGTTACGTACGAACGCCCAGCCGGGGTTTTCTAAGCCACTCTACCGGGATTGTTGGCTCTCCAGTCCGTGTCAAAGGTAGGGCAAGCTATGCTATGCTTATAAGGCTGAACCCATTGAGATGTAATGATGAGTGTCATGAGCTGCGGGGAATAAACCTGACACATTTATTCTAGCACTCTGACTTTGTGTGTTTCATCTGCCGACCACCACGAACCTCTAAAAATCACATATTACATTATTGGCGTCACGAACATTTAATAAATTGTAATTGATATTATTTGGTGGCTGCGGAAATGTTTATGAAACATAATAAGAAGCCTCCCGCCGTGGAGCAATCTGATGTGCCAGGTTGGACTGGCGAATGGAGTGAAGTTGCGCTCTGTCTGCGGGACGGCGGTGGTCGTCCCGAGCCGTGGGGAGATGCTGTGAAGGACGGCTCTCTAGCGGCTGCATTGCCTGCGCTTAAAGAAATTGTTGTTCCTCCGACATCCCCGTTGGGGGGGATTCAGAGGCGTGCGTGGTTTTGTGCATCAGCATGGCGTGTATCGCAGGAGAAAAAAGAACAGTTGGAAACACAGCTGTCTTTAGCCAGGCAAGAAGTAATGAAAATGCAGGCAGAGAAAGACGCACTGAATCACTGTTTGAACAAAGCTTTGGTGGGATTGGCTCAGACTCGGTGGCAAATGCGGAGGAGACCGCCCCGCCGTACTGACCCTGCCAAAGTCCGTACCGTGGCTGCACGGGTACGGGAGGATGCTAGTTGGGATCCCATGAAATGGGATGAGGATGTCTGGGACGAGGCTGAAGGGTTAGACTGGTATCAGGCAAAACCAGTGACCCGTCGTCGCCAGACTGAGGATATGGCTCAGTTAATGATGAGGGAAGGAGTGTTTCTGGGAACGGCTGATGCATGGGCTGATATGAATGTGCCCAAATCAGTACGGGATCAGCTGATAAAAACCAGTCCTCCACATTACAGACCCCTGGTGTTGACATTAATGTTAAATGCTGTAGACAGACCTGCTTCTGCTGTACAAGGGATGATAAGAGAATTAGAAAATCTGGCAGATGGATTTTACTGGACCATTGCCAGTCTCACAGAACTGTAAATATGCATGTACTGCTGTAGATACTTATTCTGGAGTATTGATAGTTCACCCCTGTAAATTTAGTAATCAAAAGGCAACGTTAAGGTGTTTAGACATGATTGAACAATATTATGGCATGCCTGTGCAAATTCAAACTGATAATGGATCACATTTCACAGGTCACATGGTAAGGAGATGGGAAAACCATGTAGAATGGATTTATCACATTCCATATCACCCACAAGCAGCAGGGTTAGACAGACAGACAGACAGACAGACAACTTTATTTATCCCCGAAGGGAAATTGCGTTGTTACAGTAGTCCAGTGTCATAAGTGGCATAAACTAGGAATAAAAAATAGAAGTAAAATATACAATATAAGTAAAGTGGAATAAAAATAGAAATAAAATAAAGATAGAAATCCAGAGTGGATTGGCAGATAAAGTGCAGTGGCAAGATGATGACTATGTAAATAAAGGATGTGCAAAGATGATACAGAATGTTGAATGATGTGCAAAGGATACAAATATTGTATAATTATATGATATATAGTATCAGAGCGACAGTTATAGGTTGCAGTAAGTGGTTGACTTAGTCCAGTTGTGTGATCGTGGCTCTGGCAGAGGTAGATGAGTTATGAGTTAATTGAAAGACTAAACGGATTATTAAAATCCTCACTGAGGAAAGCCTCAGGTGATAATAGTTTAGATAATTGGAAGCGCAATTTACCAGAGGTGGTTAAACAAATTAATAACAGACCCCTTGCAGAAGGAGTGACACCACTCACTCAAATGGTCATGGTGCGAAAGTGTTAAAATGTGGAAAAAACAAAATGATGCTAAATTCCACTGCGAGCCACGGCTCAGCAGGTTTTGGACCTGACAAGTAAATATAGCTGCTGAACCGTTTGTGGTCACTAAAGGTGACAAAATAGCTCAGCTGGTAATAAAACCATGTAATATGACAATGGTGCAAGAAATAACAACACCACAGGTGTTTACTACTAGAGGTCAAGGGGGATTTGGATTTAAAAGACTAATGCTGTGTGCTATATTCTTCTGAAGTCATGTGTCTCTTTCAGCCTGGTGTGCCTGGTGGATGTCTGAGTGGGAGTGGAGGAGGTTGATCGGAAGATCCAATAAGGAGGGGACGCAGAAGGATCCTCGCTAGGGCCCGCCTGAGACCTGGTGGTGCTGCCTGCTGGGGCATGCTGCTAGCTGCCCTCACTGTCACTGCGATGACCCCCCACCAGTCGATGGAGGAAGTGGTTCAGTTTCGAATGGGCTGGAGGAACGCAACAACAATGAGGCCTGTTACATTGCCAATTTATCAGTTAAGAAATGCTACAACCATAGATAATCGGACTAACCCTTTTATTTACCCAGTGGACGCATTGCCAAAGGAACTAGTAATTAAAAATCATACAGCTCCACTGGTGACGACCTGCCAGGAAAAAGCACACGCTGTGGTTCGAACAGGAGAAACCACTTGGACAATGTTGTCCAACACTGGAAATAAAGCTAGCCAGGCCGTTCATCGCCTGGGGAACTGGATGCCGGTCCCTATAGGACCACAAAAAGAGACTGCAATCATTTTACAACAACAGTTGAAATGGCAAACTAGATTGTTTAATGACACTGCCGATGTTTTAATAAATGTAACCAAAGCTATTGATGCAACTGTGTGTGGTTTACAGGTGATATATTCCCGACTACAGGAGGAGAGGTTTGTACGGGTAATAACTACACCTAACCCAAATGAATGGAGACGATTGTTTGATATATCTGATGCTTTATGGTTACAAATAAAACCTGAACAGACTCGATGTAATATGACCATGTGTACAGTAAGTTGGATACAGTGGAATGTTACTCAAGTAATCACCATCTGTAAGTTTCAGGTATTACCATTGATCGTACATAATAAGTATATGTTTTTGAGAACTCACGGTGAATGGTTTAGTCCCCAAACCAATCACACGTATGACCTGACGGACTGTGAAACTACTGATCGAGGCCAAGCCTGCCTCTTATCTAAAGGGTATAGAAATCCATGCTTTACAGGAGACACGGCACTGTGTGAATGGTTATAGAACCAGCTAGCGACATGCTATGGCAAGTGGGCCCCAACACCCTTTGCGTAGCTACTACTCACAACCATACTCAGTTGCCTACTGTACCGTTCTCAGGTTGTTTAAAAGGTTTACACCTATGGCATTGGCACAATGTAACTTACAGGTTGACTAACTTTACCACAGAATCTCATCTGACGGCTGTCCAGTGGAAAGTGTTACACCTACCATGGCGAATTTCTCTGGAGCGTTTCCAAAGTGCACTGTCTCGCTCCCGTGATCTTAAAGATATTATGTCTAGCCATTCTCAGAATGTTACCCGTGCCTTAGTAACAACTCTAGTTAACCGGGAACAGGTTTTGCATGCAGCAAGATGGTGGAGATGGACAGTGCTCATCACTGGTGGGACATTTTTTCAGGAATGTCTGTCACCGCTAGAACATATGTAGCTCCACCATTATTGATTCTTGTGGCTATTTTATGTGTGTTGACGCTATGCAATGTATTAACATGTCTTTATATACGCCGGATTAAACAACGATTGTCTAGGACCATATATCACACTGCCTTAAGATGATGCACATACATATTTTAGCAGAAGATGGACCTTATGGAACGATGTGTTATCATGTAACTGTGGATACAGATACTGATGTAGATCAGTTCACTTATATGCACTGGAGTAATCAAGATCGATGGGTGCACAATGATGTATATGCCACGCGAATGGAGTTGTTAGATTTCGTGTGTCATTGGGTCAATACTATCTGCCAGGAGTATCAACATGCTCCTGGCCATACTGAAGATGATGATGTTATCTGGGAAGGTGAAGGTTTTATGAATTAAGGCCATTTTAGGCCAGAGGTGGAATGATATGGGAATATCTAATTTGTGTCCTAAAATGACCATCTGTATACTATTGGTGTTATATAACTGCTTGTTCCCAAGTGACCACCTGCATGTTATATTATTCTGCTTTTTACCTACTCCTACACCTGTCACCAATTTATAAACTACCTATCATTAAATGTTCATAATGAACCCATAAATAATCTATCTATAATAATAAACAATGAAGACAGATGTCTGAATATACTGGATTCATTCATTTCATACATCTGGTTTCAGCAAGAAGAGTAAAAAGTTTAAAAGTTTATTTATTTATTACGAGAATAAAACATACCAACAAACTGGATGTCATGTGAGTCCCAGTGTGAAACCAGTGAAACCAGTAAACAGCCCTGAATGTGAGACAGAACCAGACTGGGACTCGTGTTAACCAGAGAACAACAACCATCCCAACCTGGTGGAGGAAAGTCATGTTCTCATCTGTACCTGGAGTTTCATCCAGATGTAAAACCCAGCAGCAGGAAGTCTTTCTACCTGGATTCTCAGGTGTACCACCTCACCTGTTCCCTCATCATCCGTTCATCGAGCTGACAGCTTGGAAAAGCAGCCATCTTTACTTCTGCTACATAAACTGGCCTTTATACTCAACCCACGCTCATCCAGAAGCTCATCAGCTGGAGACGTTCCTGCACACGTCCACTGGTCTCTGGGACATGTCCACCAGCCTTTGGGATGTAACTGCCGGTCTCTGGGACATGTCTGCTGGCCTCTGGGACGTGTCTGCCGGTCTCTGGGACATGTCCACCGGCCTTTGGGATGTGTCCTCCAATCTCTGGAACATGTCCGTCGGCCTCTGGGACGTGTCCGCTGGTCTCTGGGATGTGTCCACTTGTCTCTGGGACGTGTCTGCAGATCTCTGGGACATGTCTGCTGGTCTCTGGGACATGTCCGCCAGACTCTGGGATGTGTCTGCAGATCTCTGGGACATGTCCGCCGGTCTCTGGGACATGTCCGCCGGACTCTGAGATGTGTCTGCAGATCTCTGGGACATGTCCACTTGTCTCTGGGACATGTCTGCCGATCTCTAGGATGTGTCCGCTGGGCTCTGGGATGTGTCCACGGGTCTCTGGGACATGTCTGCTGGTCTCTGGGACGTGTCTGCTAGTCTCTGGGACGTGTCCACTGCACTGTCTCCAGGACGGAGCTGGAGGATGAAAACCTGTTGTTTTGGGTCCTGTTTAGAGCTGCTGCTGCAGCTGAGGACGCCATTCAGAGAAAAGATGGAAAACTGGACAGAATCTCCTAATAAGACAGAGATGAAAAGACAAGAACCACTTCTGTACCCATGTAAATACTTGGTGGTTACACCCAAAATGGCAAATTACTACACAGCACTGTGGTGATGACATCGGTGCACATTATTAAGGCACAACTTGTGCATCTAAAGAGTTTTCTTCCATGTACCGTGGTTTAGTGAGCTCAGTGAGCTGGTAGTGGGGTAGTTCATCCCTATCCTGTTTCATGGACTTTTCCAGCACCAATGAATAATATGTCTGAGAAATACCACAATGAAGAGGTTTTGTACCTATAAAGAAAAACCTAAGGTTATATGTTAATAGTCACCTTTTTTTGTTTTAGTCAAATGAATAGGTGGAGACTGCAACCTGTTTCCACCAATAGTTCTCGGTTGGGATGGGATGGTGCAGTTTAGCTCAGTAAACACTGATCTCTGTTGGGTTTTCACAGCCAGCTGTAACCCTACCTTGTAGGTGGAGTATCAGGTAAGGCTGGTACACAAAAAAGGATTTCCTAAATCTGAAGAGATGTTTTATCTGTTAGAGACCCCACTCGTGAGATAAAAAATCAGACATTTATAATAATAATAATAACTCTATTTATAAAGCACTTTTCATGCTGGGGCAACACAAAGTGCCTTACATGAAAAATCAATTCATCCATATTAGAAAAAAAAATACAAATTAAAAAGAAATTACAGTTGCACGCAGGAACATGCATAAATACACACAAAGCACAATACTGTTTTGTAATGTTGATAGTACAACATGTTCTTTATGTGATATATGTTTTGTATTTGCATGTTGATGTGAAAAGGCATTGTGGTGACTATTGTTTTTTTTTTGTTTTTTTTATCCATTGTTTTTTACTGCACCATTTTAATTTCTTTTTCAAGTTTGTTACAACATTTTGGCCATTAGTAAAATAATCCGGAAATAAAAATAGGGAAACCAAGATCCCACAAAGACAAGTCGTATTTGGAGTTTCGTGCGTTCTTTATACCCAGCTTCATATAGAATCTAGTGCTCCAAGCCGGAAATCTCGCTTGATCAAATGTCATCTAACAAAAGAACTAAAAAAATCCAGAACTGAATAAATAACAGACTGGAAACAGAGTGAACACAGACTTTATATCCTTCCTTGCGCTCCAGCCAGCTCGCTCTCTGATTGGCTCCATCGTTCCACATCACAGTCCACAGTCACAACTCAGGAGTCGTTGCCTTTCCACACATGTGAAAATTTTGGGCTAAAAATATTGAACATGTTTAATACTTGCAACCCGTTCCAGAGGCCATTGTCGGGACAAATTCACTCAACACACCTCAGACCACAGGATCATCTTATAGGATAATCTTATAAGACTTAAGATGATCAAGCGTTTGCCATCCTTGCTCAGGAAGGGGAAAACTGGGACAAAACAGCCCAATAATCTTTATGTGTGTGCACAGCTTTAGATAGCAATAGATGGATCATCTACGTAATAGCATGATGTCAAAGTATGACAACTTCCTAGAATTATAATAAAGAGGAGAATGGACAGACTGGTTGGAGATAGAAAGACAACAGGAAGTCCAATCAGCACTGGTTCCTACCAAAGGTCTGCAAAACATCATCTCTGAACACACAACACGTCCAGCCTTGAAGCAGATGGGCTACAGCAGCAGAAGACACACCGGGTGCCTCCTGCCAGCTAAGAACAGGAAACTAAGGCTACAATTCACACACACTCACCAACACTGGACAGAAGATGGAGAAACGTTGCTGGTCTGATGAGTCTCCATTTCAGTTCCACATTCAGATGCTCGGCTCAGAATCTGCTGGAAACATCATGAAAACATGGATCCATCCTGCCTTGGATCAACGCTTCAGGCTGCTGGTGTAATGGTGGGGGGAGATTTTCTTGGTCCACTTTGGGCCCCTTAGTACCAACGTGGCCTGGTTTAACCAGCACAGCATACCTGAGTATTGTTGCTGACCATGTCCATCCCTTTATGACCACAGTGGAGCATCTTCTGATGCTACTTCCAGCAGGATAATGCACCATGTCAGAGCAGCTTTGGGATGTGGTGGAACGGGAGATTCTCATCATGGATGTGCAGCAACTGTGTGATGCTGTCATGTCAATATGGAGTAGAGCCTCTGAGGAAGGTTTCTGGTATTGTATGTATACAGGTAGATCTGAATCATCTCTGCAGTGACACACACATGTACAATGAACACATGTAAACTATGCACTGTACATACTCACCCTGTCAGACATAGACTGTACATATTAATATTTAGTATATGTGTGTGTGTGTGTGTGTGTGTGTGTGTGTGTGTGTGTGTGTGTGTGCCCTTGTTTGATATCACCTGTGTGCTTCTGCTTACTTACTCACCTGTACTGTTCCAACAGAGCAATTTTCCCACAGAAGGACTAATAAAGGTTTGCTTCTTCTTATTATTATTGGATGCTGATGTGGTGATGACAGAACTGAGACAGGTTGATCTACCTTTAAATCTATGTTCCAGCCCTCAGCTGTGACCAAGAGCTGTTGGAAGTGACTGAAAGAATGACACTGTGACTCACCTTTAGAGTCAGGGGAGGAGTTCAGTCATCAGAGCTGGGTTTAGATTCTTCTGCTAGTCCTCTGCATTAAACAGAGCCAGGAGAGGTCCCTTTGGTGTCTGGTCAGGATGCCAGCCAAGGGAGCTGTTTGGGACATGTTCCACCAGGACAGTCATACAGTGGACCATGAACTGTTCTGAAGCCTTTGATTTCACAGCTAAAGCTTGGCTCAAAAATACAGGAAACCATTGCAACTTATTTTTTACTTCAGTAAATAATGGCAGGCTATGAGCTTGGATTCAGTTGATTTTAAGACCTGGTGATAATCAGGTGGCTTGTTATAGCAATAGTTGCCAAATGTCACACAAATCAAGAAAAAGAAATGACTAATATCACAGCCAGATGATTCAGGATCATCCTCTAGATCCCGATCAGACTCTGACACCAGACTGCAGGTAATTCAGTAGTTCATTAGTCACAACACCCTCAGAGGAGGTGCTCCAAGATAATGCATCTATATTCACAAATAATACTTTCTGTACTTGTATTTTACTTGTATGTTTTGTGAACTATTTAGTTTGTAGCACTGAGACCTAATTTTTCCAGTAAAATCTGGTCTGGGGCCAGTCTTTGTATACAATAACTAAAACCAAATTCACTTGAAATATAACAACCTTGTGAGATACATGACAAGATACAATGGGATCATTGCAAATACATCTATTTATCATGTATGTGAACCTGCAGACAAGACGAGCAACAAGCAACAGTTCATGGAATAAAATCAGGCTGCTACAAGAACACGCTGAAAGGTTCAAATTAGCACACAAACTATTAATTATTAGATTTTATTCTAACAAAAAGAAGAGACTAAAGAAACGCTGATAAAAAAATGTAAATTTCATCAATAAAATAGTGCAATGATAAATAAATAAAAATCATAAGGTTTAAATTACTCGTTTACTTATTTAGTGTAAATAAAATGTATGTTTGAGTTTTTATTTAAATAAAAAACTTTAATTAAACAATTGATTAAATAAACTTCTCTTTTTACTTGTTTGTGAAAGGTTCCATCGACTCTCCCTCAAGCGTTGGATGTTAGTTTTCTAGAAGCAGCTTTAGTGTTGAACTCAGTGCTATATTGAGTTAGCTAACACTCCACCCTGGGCTCTTGGTTCAGCCTCCTTATCGCCTTTTAAAAAAAAAAATGGACCTAAAAAATTACTGTACATTGTATTTGCATGAAAATTCTGCCTTTTAGGGAGGTTGGAACTACTTTTATCTTCATTTTTTTATTTAAATCTCCACGGCTTTTGCTACAGGCTAGCAGCATTACAAGCAGGCTTCTCATGGATAACAGTGATATTTCTTTTGTCTTCTGCTGATAACTTGCTAACCTGCCGTCGACTCAGTCCACAGGTGCAAAACTGAATATATTTAGTTGTCTTGGATGGTGCAAGAGGCCTGCAGCCACATGGTTAAGAATCACTGGTCAAGAGATCTTTACTGAATAGTTGCTTGAAAGGAAAGTGATCTGAGAAAGAGAGGATGGCATGCAGTAAGGGCCCCAGGACGGGATTCGAACCTGCGTTGGCTGCATCAAAAAGCTGTGCTTGAGTACGAGCCGGATGCTCAATAAACATCCAGTTTATTTATCTACATATACATTTGCAGAAGGCTCTTGTATTCGTAGTTTAATCAACAATGATGTCTTTTCCACGGATCTTCTCCAGGTTCAGCTCAGGTGCAGAGGTGAGTCTGATGGAGGCTGACCGGTTTTCCACCAATGCTCCTCTTTGTTTGTCAGCCAGTTTATTCCCAGCCTGACGTTTCACCAGAAACACGTGCAATGATCAAACTTCTCTCAATGATCAAACTTCTCTCAATGATCAAACTTCTCCAAGCTTCTGTTTGCAGAGAGGCACCAGGCAGGGCTGCCAGCTTTCTCCATCACTCTTTGCTATTTTTATTGAACCCCTAGCTGCTGCCATTGGACAAAATAGAGAGATTAAAGGAATCCATGCCAAAAATATAGAACATAAGATAAGTCTTTATGCTGATGATGTATTACTTTTCCTCTAGAAAACACCGGCATCTCTCCCCCAGACAATCACACTTATCAACACATTCTCATCAATGTCTGACTACTCACTAACTGTGACTTACAAAACACACCCAATACTACAATACAGTCTGGAAACATTAGATATCTAGGCATAAACATTTCCCCCAGGTTATCAGAACTAACAAAGCTAAATTATGTCCAGCTACTTAAAGCAATAGAGGATGATCTCTCAAGGTGGAGGCGCTTACCCATATCACTCATGGGGAGGGTTGCCACAGTTAAAATGATGGTTCTTTTGGGGGGGGGGGGGGGGGGGGTGCTTGGTGCTTGCTGTCCTCTGGTCCACCTGGGGTGTCCCCCACGGGGCATGGTGGGTGGGTTATGTGTGACGTGACTGTGTGATGGTGAGTGCTTGTGGGTACGGCACAGGGGAGGGTGTGAGTGTGGGGTTATATGGGGTGCAGATTGGAGTAGGTGGGGGGAAGGGGGAGGGGGTCGATGGCGCCCTGGTTCCCGGGGTGTGTGGCTGGAACATCGGGGTGTGTGCTGGCCTACACCGCGTGGTTGTCTGGGAGGGCCTGGTCCTGCTAGGCATGGTGCAGGCCCTCTGCCTTTGGGGGGTGGGGCGGCCGGCTCTGGGCTCCTGGGGCCCTGGGCCCTTCACTTGGGCTGCCCTGGGTGCCAATCTTGGCCCACTGGGACCTGTGCCCCAAGACCACGAGGGGCTCTTGCTGGGGCTCTCCTCTGCCACCCTTCGGGTGGGGCTGGAGTCGTCTTTGTGGTGGGGTGGCTTGGGTTGGTGCTCTGGGGCTGCTGCTGAGGGCCCGGGTCTCTGGGCTTCCCTGGTCTGCCTCTGACCTCCGTAGAGGCGTGGTCGCATTTGCACGATCTCACTCACCACTCTTCATCACTGATCACTCCTCTTCCTCATGCTCTGCATGCTGACACAGTCACTGAGTTGTCCAGTGGGTTTTTATACTAAGAGATTCTTTTTTTTTTATTTTTCCTGTGAGTTAGTTTGTTGTCTGGTGATGATGTGGATTGAAGGGTCGTTTCCTTCTGTAGGTGATGTTTTTGTCTCCTTTCTTCTTTCCCTTTTGCTCTTTTTGCTATTTTCCATCTTTTTCTGTCCCCTCCGGTCAGGTCCAGCAAGATTACATAGATTCTGTGATTCAAAGTAGATAAATAAATGAATCAGATTATCAAGAGGAGCCTTACCCATAGGCCTCCCCTTGGCAGAGCAAATTTGTTCAGCACGATACAGCAACCAGATTATCATTTTGCTGCTATGATGCTGAACAGGACAAGTTAAAAAAAAAAGAAAGAAAAAAAAGAAAGAAAGAAAGAAAGAAACACGTGCAGCTTTTTCATTCTTCCAGAGCTGAGTAGTGCTGGCGTTCTTCATTTCTTGGACAACTCCCATGTTTCTGTCGTGTTTGTAGCCTCTGCTGAACTTCTGGACCTGATCTCCATCAGTGCAGGTGACGTCAGACAGACGGGGGGCTGCAGAGGTGTTGGCTTAGACGCCGTGAAATGATGATTTATGCTGTTCCTCCATTTTGCGGTGCTTAGAACGTGCAGGTGTCATACAGATGGTAACACATTTTTACCTCCAGCATCTCCCACCAGAATATGAAATGGATTTATAGATGAGCTAATAAATGCCTTCACCTGCTTTTTAATCATCAGCTTTGTTTTTCATTGCTTTAAAACCAGCGAACATGCTGCTGCCACCAAGATGGCTACCTCTGTTAAACCTAATTAGATAATACTACATTATTGAGTACATCAAAATGAATTACTCATGCAGTGTACATGCTTGTATCTGGTGGATAGTCTGCTATCATTTATTGATGAATGGTTTTATTTGGTTAATAGCTTCCTAAGTTATTAAGTTTTATGGGCACCGACTAAATGGGTGTGTATGAGAATTCTTATGGCAAACATGTGACCTGAGGCTGCTCTCTCATTGGTTCTGTCAAGATTCTTCCCAGGATGCAGGATTTCTGCTTCTCTGGCCAGTCAGCATTGTTATAGGTTCTTCATTTATCCAGTAGGATTGATACTACACCTGTCAATCAAAATCATACTGCTGGTGTCCAATCACCAACGCGGTGAATGGACGGTGAGTAACGAACGGATGCCAGCAGACAAACCTGAAGAGAAAACCGCAGCTTTGGAAGAAAGGAAATAAATTAATTTCTTTAAGAAAAAAACCTTCCACACAAGTTATACTTGGAGAGGATAAATGGGCTGGGCCCAGACCAGGGCTGGAATTACACCAGGGCCTTTGGGGGAGCCTTGGGCCTGCAAGTCATATGCACACACATATTTATTAGTACACATAGCACTGTCAAAAATATGGTTACCAGCAAAAACAGATCCCCTGCGTTGTTTGGAAGATTTAATTCATTTAATTAAAAATAGATAAACACAAAACACTGATAAAAAGTAATGCTATTCTTTTCAAGAAACATCAGGAACCTTAGTGAACATGAAATGTAACCTGACAGTGAAGTATCAGCTGAATGTCTTTAGGGGAGCTCCTCTGCCTCTCAGGGGAACCGAGCTCCCCCGTAATTCCAACCCTGGCTCAGATCAACCCAATTTTAAAAATCCAACAGCAGGTAAGGGAGCGAAGACGGAGTTAGACCTGAGGCTTCAAAGTCAAAATGACAATCACAATAACCTTTATCGTCTTTGTGCCTGGTACGACATTTGGAAGCTCCGCCAGAAACAGCATAAAAATCATAATGAGAAAAAATGATAAGAGCTTGTTTTGCATGATGTAAACTGGACCAACTATTTCATTTCCTTTTCCCCAAGAAAAGAAGCTACATAACCGTATCTGCCGTGTGAAAGCTTGGATGTGACCTGCAGGGGTTTAAAGAAAGCTGTTTTGTTAGAAAACCTCTGACGAAGGTTCAGGACTGTCCAACATTTATATGAACGGGGTGTGATAACACCAGCTGGGACATAAAACCTTGTTCTCTCATGCGTGTGTGTTGGAAACATCCCGATGAAACATGGACACAGTTGTTAACGTGTGTGTGTTGGGATGTGAGGACGGATATGTTCTGTTATTAAGCTGGAAAGCTGCAGGCTTGTCCACCCAGAACAAGGTGCAGTACATGAGAGCAGGTGGGGGGTGGGGAGAGAAGGTAATGGGGTCAGGACTCTATTTTGAACAAGTAACTCTCTGGTTCTTTAATAAACCTTTGACCCCCCCGTGGGGTGATATATCCCTGAACAACTGCTGCCACCCACAGTGAGAGCTGGTGGGGGTGGAGCAGACTGTAATATTTACCCTCACACACACCTCATGGTGTCAATGTGGACTGGTCTGATTGGCTGAGCTGGAACTTCCTGTCACACTGTTCAGGTTTTATTATCATTTCAAACATTATCATGTGATGATGATGATGATGATGATGACAAACTCTGTCAGTAGATATTTTGTGGTGAATATTAAACATACATGTTAAATTGCTCTCTGTTGCAGACAGGAAGCAGGAAACTCCTCACAGCTTGGTTTCCAGAACTGTATTTCCAGCTTTTGTTTGTGTCCTGTAGGCTGGATGTGTGCTGGTGGTGTTGAGGTGGGGGTGTGGGCAGCAGACGGAGGGCTCTTCTTCATTTGAATGTGAAAGTATTCTTCATTTTCCCTCTGACGCAGTGTGTCCTTCAATCTGTCTGCTCAGATCTGCGACCCCTCCCATACAGACTGGGGTCAGCGGTTCAGGATGGGATAACGCCCCCATCACTTCTGGTGTCGCTCAGAGTCTGTCCCATTAAAGCTCCGGTAAAGAGGCTGACAGCAGCCTGAACAATGATCTAATTAGGTATCAATGAGCTCTCTGCTCCTCTATGTAATTGACTTTTTATGGGTAATTACATACAGGGGGAGTGAGGAGGGTGGGGTTAGGGCTGCACAGGTGGCGGCAGGAAACGAGTGGGACCGGATCCTTCTAAATGTTTATAGATGCATGCGGGACATGTGACACGAATACAGACAAACTACATTGGAGCATTCCTGTCAGGAGTTTTCCCAGTTCTTCCAAAGTTTTTATCCAGAACCATCATCGATGTCGGGATGAGGATGTTAGCTTCATCACAGCTTCATCTGCTTTGTTTTTACATTTATGGAATTTTTTATTGGATTGTCTGTTTCATTTTTAGAACTTTTATTCAGCATTTTATTAAATTTTACAGTTTTATCTTACATTATAAACAAAAATGACTACAAAACAGTAAATACATAAATATTCTTTTTATAAGCAGAAAAAAGGTCACTTCAGAAAAAGTAAACACTCAAAATCAAATGAAAACAAAGCCAAATAAAACAAACAGAAAATGAAGCTCATCCAGTCTTCCACCCGACTTCATGTGAGCCCTGAAACCAGGTTTCTGAGTGTATCTAAACACACTTCCTGATAACCAGCTGCAGAACTTTCCTCTGAAGGAAGTTTTCTCTTCTCAGAGTCGATGACCGTGGCAGTTTAACGTAAAATAAAGCTGAGACATCCTTTGGTGTGTCTGTTGTATCCAAATCTCCCTGAACTCATTGTAAATCCCCTGATCAGAGATTGTAATGTTGGAACAGTTTTGTTGTAGAAATCCTCATGGCTTTGAAGGTGGCCGTTCTATGCTCATTACAAGCTTGTTGGTGGCTGATAGGCCCCATCTGAGAAGGCAGTGGAAAGTCCGATTTTGCTTTTGTGCTGATCTTTTCTCCTGAGGACTGCCCTGCCAGCAGTCTGGAAGGAGGAGGCGACCTTGTAGATGGTGTGATACCAGAGACCTCACCCATCTGCAGACAGGGCAGATGCTTCAGATGTGGAAGGAACACAGAGTCCTTGTCCTTCTTTGCTGCTCCAGAGCCATGACTACTCAGTTCTCTGTACAGTCTGATCATGGGCAAGCGATGGTCCCGTCCATTCTGGAAAACACATCTCTGATGGAACCCACTGATGCAGTGATCCCCAAACCCTGGTCCTCAAGGCCCACCATCCTGCAGGGTATTAGATGTTTCCCTGCTGCAACACACCAATTTCAAAGGAAAATGGATCTCTGAGAAGCTCCGCAAAGTCTGCTAAGGAGCCATTCATTTTAGTAAGGAGGGTTGAATGATGAAAGACATCGAAAGTCTGCAGGACGGTGGGCCTTGAGGACCGGAGTTGGGGATCCCAGCGCAGAGGGTGGTGCCGGTGGTGGTGCTGGCTGGCCCTTAACTCAGGAGGGTGGTCAGGACTCTGTACACACATGTCTGTTGTTCCAGATGTCGGAATGTGCTGTTAGCTTTCACCTGGGATGATGCATCCGGGAGGAGCAGGCTGGAACAAAAAATTTGGCCCTGGCATTTTGGCCCAGACCGGTCCAGACCGGTCCAATAATATTTGCATTCCCAAACTTAGCAGGAAGCAGTGAGAGCAGACACATTGAATACTTCCAAAAACAAAAACTTTTACATTTTTTTTTTTACCACACTTGCTTTACAAGAGAGAGAGAAAAAAAAAGAAGATTAATTAATTTTTAAAAATTTTTTCATTACATAAAATATTGTTTTTGCTTATTTTTCCTTTTCCCCTGAACCACAGTTTGGACATTCAGTCCCTCATAATACTGAGTTCTATTTTGTTCTAATAATAATACTTTACTGATAAAAGAACCATAAATTCCTTATTCCTTAAGACATGTTAGTATTTTATGTATTTAAAAAGAACACCTGTCCCTCGGGGGTCACTGTAATTTCCACCACACAACACAAAATGTAGCTTATGGTATTTTTTTTAAAGATGTTTGTTTGCAACTGTTAGCAGATACAGAGTTTAACGTGATGCAACCACAGCATACGTACTTGCTCTTTGTTTGTAGACCACCGTGTTATGGGCACACGTTTTATTCAGTATACCTGCAGGTCATGATGATGATCAGGTAGGTCACATGATCACCACATTACATCATGAATAAACCTAAATATTCTCAGGGGAAAAATAATAACAAATAAAATGAGAGCACATCTCTCAACAGCAACCATATAATGTGTCTTGTGACAAGACAGCACATGGTAGGAGTGCAGGGTTAGCTCCATGGAAAGGAGTGAAACAAGGAAAAAATCTAGGTAAATATGTGCAAAATCAACAGTAGTTCACTGGTCATCATTTCCAAATAGCTCCTATTTCCTTTGAATGTACAAACAAAAAGGAAAAAAGTATTTTGAATAGTTTATTTTGAGTATATTAATGCTAAGTATAAAATTGAGATTAGCATGCCCTTGATCATTTCCACAACAGATCAATTTTGTGACTGCAAAATAAAACACTCACTAATTACATTTTGAAGTTATGGAAATTTTGCATTTATGGTCACAATTAATTTCTGATGTTTGTATCATGTAAGAAGTTAAATGAAAAACCTCAGTAAAACAGTTAAATAGTGTTTGTATTCTAAACAATGACAAGATTTTATCATATACATGCTTAGAGTAATATAATTCTACATGTGGATAAATCTAAGTGTAAAATTTGATTAAATGTTCCAAAAACATGAGTTATATAAGAATTTGTTTGAAAAATACTTTTTTTGTGGCGTGATGGATATGATGCTTCCTTCTAAAATAACAAAAAAAAAAAGTATTATTTAAATAATTTCCATTATCAGAAAGTGTTTCTACTCAAAATGGAGCAATATAACATATCAAAATATTTATAAAAATATAAATTAGATTCTCCACCCTGAGCCGCCAGCTTACCGTGTTGTCGGGGGCTTTATGCCCCTGGTAGGGTCACCCATGATGACGACAAACCATGGACCCAAGTTTCCATTGCCTGGACATGGGTCACCGGAGCCCCCCTCTGGAGCCAGGCCTGGTGGTGGGGCACGGAGGCAAGCACTTGGTGGCCGGGCCTTTGACCATGGGGCTCAGCCCGAAATGGGAGTCCCCTTGAGAGGTGCTGGACCCTCGTCCATTCTAGAGTTGCTCCCGCTGAGAGGCGCCGAGCAGGTGTGGGCATGCTCATTGCCCCCCGACTTGACGCCTGTACATTGGGGTTTAGCCAGGTGGATGAAAGGGTAGCCTCCCTCCGCCTTCAGGTGGGGGGATGAGTTTTAGACTTAGCCAACCAACAGCAAATACTGTAATCAATTACTCCTTACCCCATTAACAAGTGTAGAGAGGAGCGTAGGGAGTTAACCCCGAAGCGAACCCTGGAGAAGTAGGATCTGCCCTGTGTCTTCCAACCACGGTCAGAAGAGGAAAACGGGAAAGGTTAACATGTGAATGAAAATAACTGCTTGTCTGTGTGCACTGCACGTCTGGTGGTGGGCGTGGGAATACTTGGAAGACCTTCTCAATCCCACCAACACGTCTTCCGAAGAGGAAGCAGAGTCAGGGGACCCTGGTGTTGACTCTTCCATCTCTGGGGCTGAGGTCGCTGAGGTGGTTAAAAAACTCCTCAGTGGCAGGGCCCAGGGGGTGGATGCGGTCTGCCCAGAGTTCCTTAAGGGCTCTGGATGCTGTAGGGCTGTCTTGGCTGACACACCTCTACAGCATCGTGTGGACATCGGGGGACAGTTCCCCTGGGACTGGGAGACTGGGGTGGTGGTCCCCCTCTTCAAAAAGGGGGACCGGAGGGTGTGTGTCAACTACAGGGGGATCACACTCCTTAGCCTCCCTGGTAAGGTCTATTCAGGGGTGCTGGAGAGGAGGGGTCCATCGGATAGTCGAACCTCGGATTGAGGAGGAGCAGTGTGGTTTCGCTACGGTCATGGAACAGTAGACCAGCTCTACACCCTCTTCAGGGTCTTTGAGGGGGCATGGGAGTTTGCTTAAGACCCCTCTACATGTGCTTTGTGGACTTGGAGAAGATGTTCGACTATGTCCCCCAGGGGCTCTTGTTAGGGTTGCTCTGGGAGTATGGAGTGCCGGACCTCCTGGAGAGGCGGCAGACAATGGATGGATGGAGATGGATGGATGGATTAGATTTTCACCAAATTTTCCAGCCCATATTTGGGAGTTGGAGAAATGCCCATGAACAAGAATAAATCTTAAACATGGTTTTATTTATGTACATTGTCCATCAACACCACAAAAGTTGCCTCTGACACATCCAGACCCAAAAGTATTCAACTATCAGTCCACCACCAAAAACAGACAAGCTGATAAAGAAAATCACAAATCTGGGTGAGTCACTGTTAATGTTGATAAATGATGGTTAGAACATCATCTTCTCACTTTCAATAAGCTGATTTAGTTCAGGAAGATAACTGGAAGTTAACTGGGTTGTGTTGTTAAGCCTAGTAAACACCAGTAAATTTAAATGCAGAGAAAGAATGGAGCGAGATGGGAGCAAGGAGGGGTCAACAAGCAAAAAGCTGCTGATGTGATCAGGTGAGTTAGCTTATTTTACTAAGTAATCTGCCGACATGTAAACCCATTTAGCATTTGCTTGTATATTACTGACAGACACTTACCTTCAAGTTTATTTCTTCTTCTTTTAAACAGATAAGAAGAGAAAAGATAAGGTCCTTGCACTTTAGACAGCATGCTGGGTTTTCAGGTCGCCTCCTGCTCAGAGTTGCTATCTGGTGGAGCAGAGGCCTACAAATATGGCTGCAGGTCATATATTCAGTATCACAACCTCAGATACCGCTGCTATAATGGCATCAGAAATCAACAGATTTGGCTTAAGTAGAAACTTGAAATATCCTGAGCAGGATATCGCTAGTGGTTACAATACTACTCTGGATTTGAGGCTTGATATCTGGAGTGAATATCAAGACTTTACTGAGGGTTTTGTATATAAAGATTTGTAAGGATTGTAAGAATTACTGCCATCTAGTTGGTAAAGATGGCTATATTAAAGTAGTATGGTAGCTGTCAGTGGTCCAAACTTCTTCCAGACATAAAGATGTTTTCATGTGTTAGTTGCTCCAGATGACTGCAATACAGGTAAGTACGTGTGTACTGTCTTCTTCTGTGGTGCTTTTAAAGCGTTACTCATCCCAAATGGAGCTCTAGCTCCCATCAAACCAAACTACTACTGCAGTTTTTAAAAGCTTGTTTGTACATTCAGAGCAACCGTAATAAAATTGGTGGCAGGTGCCATGTATGTGGCCCCACGGTGAGTAGATAGAAATCTTCATTCTAAGAGAATAAAATCATAATAGCTTTTTCAGTAAAGTGATTAGAAACCAATAGAAACTGTTTTCGATAATAGATTTTCTGTCCCGTGACCTTTGATTTTGTTACACTTTTTCACCTTTACTGCAATTTAGTGGAGAAAAAAACAGCACCATTAACTAGTATAATCAAGTGTAAATTACAAACTATTTTAGAATCAAATAATCATTTAAAATTTAACATTATATCTAATTAGAACAATTAGATATAATACTTGTTGACTACATAATTCTAGGAGATGAAGCTGAAATATTCCTCTTCCCAAGGGCCAGTCCTGGCTTCTGTTGCAGTCTGGGCCAGTGCCCTGCATCAGCCCTGAACATGCAGCTGTAACACACTTAAACTTTCACAGCACAGCACTCAACACTTAACAGTTGCTTGGAACAACACACTCCAAATGCTTCTTAAGGTTCTCAATTAAAGAACAATCAGTATGTTTTAGAGGTGGTTGCAGCATAGCGTAAAATAGGTCTTTTTTCTGAGCACAGGTTGTAAAGTGAAATATCTGGACTGATATGTAAGCTGGGGTCAGTAGCTGTGTTTTCCATTACAGTGTTTCGCAAAACAAAAAGCATATTTCTAAGATGCAATTGCGATTTGCAGGTGTTTCCATTGAATGGTGTTTAGCGCATTAGCTGTTATTCTCATAAAATCTTGTCCCGCGAGAACTCCACTTTGCAGAAGGACTAGAGATTTTTATATCTTTGTAAAACTCTTGCCTTTTCACCATTGTTCGCTATCAAAGGATTGACCAATTAACATATTTATTTCGTTTAATTCTTTGTAAAAAGATTCTACTCAGAATTCACATCTACACCATTCTCTATTTGAAATTAACTGGTCATAGGTGACCCCCTACATTCCATCGGTCCCCAGGTGAAGCGTCAATGTGAGAAAAGTGTTTCCCATTACACTTTTGCGATATACTTCTATATTGACACGTCTGAAAAACCACCTCATGAGAGCATAAAAACTTTTAAACGATATTTGGGAGTTTCTTTTTCTAAATGTAGGTGTTTCATAGTTTTTTATTGCAATATTTAGCTTTTGCGCAATTCTAGGGGTAATGGAAACGCACCTACAGACATGGTTGTCTGAGCCTCTTCTATGCCACAGCTGTTGTTTTTTCCACCGTCTGCACCTATTAACATGAACAGAGATACAGACAGATGACATGATCAGCAGTGATGATATCAGACAGATGACATCTTCTGTAAGGTTGTACAACAGCGGGAAAGCAGAGGTTTCCTGCATTCATCTCTTTTGTTGGTGGCTCAATGTCCTGTTCCCTTTCAGACTCTGGATCCAAAATCATGTGTTTGTGTTTGGTTACAAGCTGCAGTAGTTATATAATAGATGAGAGTGATGCACGTTCACAAGTACCATCATCCTTTTTTTCTGCTCAGTAAACATTGCTCACAGAATACAGCCAATCAGGATGGTCTTCCTCCAAATCGTCTGCCAAGTGTTATGGTGGGTGCAGTTAATCTCAAAATTAATCCCACAAATTAGCTACAAACCGCTTGTTTATTCTATTTTACTATTATTTATCCAGTTATTCTTATCTATTTTTTGGTAATAATTTATTTAATATTTAATTGTATTTTTTTTTAGAACTTTCCATTTTGTTATATTTCCTCAATTACAATTGTAGATAAAATCTGGTGTTAACGGCTTAAAATGAAATTAGTAGAAATGTTAATGCTAGGTTCACTTTCAAATATGTTACAGTACATTCTCTAAAATATCAGTATTTTGTGGATATGGCTTAAGACATATTCGTCCATGAAGTTGTGAACCAGCTGAAATAATTATGGACCGTCTTCTGTCCGTTGCAGATATTTTACTCCTCAGTTGTGGTGAAACCTGGACAGAAATCCTCAAATAAACAGTTAAAGAAAATGTTGACAGAAAAATTCTCTATGTTTGCGAAGATTTCAGCATTACATATTTTGTAGATAGTGAATATTTGTGGGCTCATACTATCATTGTGGATCACTGTGGACTGTTGTGGATCATTGTGGGTTATTGTGGATCCTTGTGGGTTATTGTGGGTCTTTGTGGATTGTTGTAGATCATTGTTGATCACTGTAGATTGTTGTGGATCATTGTGGATCACTGTTGATTGTTGGTGGATTATTGTGGCTTGCTGTGAATTGTTGAGGGATCATTGTGAATCATTGTTGGAATGCAATGTGGATCGTTCTGGATTGTTGTGGATCATTGTGGATCACCGTGGATCATTCTGGATTGTTGTAGATCATTGTGGGATCACTGTGGATCATTGTCAATCACTGTGGATCGTTGTGGATAGCTGTGGATTATTGTGGATCACTGTGAATTGCTGTGAAATCGTGGTAGGATTGTTGTGGATCATTGTGCATCATTGTGGATCGTTTTGGATGCATTGTGGATAACCTATGGATTGTTGTGGATTGTCGTGGATTATTGTGAATCACTGTGGATGATTGTGGAATGTTGGGGATCATTGTGGATCACTGTGGATCATTGTGGTTCACTGTGGATCACTGGTGGATCACGGTGGATGGTTGTTGATAACTGTGGATCATTGTGGATCACTGTGGATCACTTTGGAACATTGTGGATCATTGTGGATTGTTGTGGTTTGCTGTGGATCACTGTGGACCGTTGTGGATTGTTGTGGATCACTTTGGAGCATTGTAGAATCATTGTTGATCAATGCGGATCGTTTTGGGTTGTTGTGGATCATTGTGGATTGATGTGGACCAATGTGGATTGTTGTTGATAACTGTGGATCATTGTGTGATCGTTGTGGATTCAATGTGGATCACTGTGGATCACTTTGGAGCATTGTGAATCATTGTGGATTGTTTTTGGATTGTTGTGGATCAATGCGGAAAAGTTGTGGATTGTTGTGGATCGCTGTGGATCATTGTGGATCACTGTGAATTGCTGTGGATTGTTGTTGATCATTGTGGAGTTGTTGTGGATCGTGGTAGATTGTTATAGGATTATTGTTGGATCACTGTGGATCACTGTGGAGCACTGTGGATCGTTGTGGATCATTGTGGTTTACTGTGGATTGTTGAGGATCATTGTGGGTTATTGTGGATCCTTGTGGATTGTTGTGGATCACTGTGGATCGTTGTGGATAGTTGTGGATAGTTGTGTATCTTTGTGGATCAATGTGGATCACTGTGGATCACTTTGGAACATTGTGGATCAATGTGGATCATTGTGGATTGTTGTGGATCGCTGTGGATCATTGTGGATCACTGTAAATTTCTGTGGATCGTGGTAGATTGTTGTGGATCGTTGTGCATCGTTTTGGATCATTGTGGATAACTGTGGATTGTTGTGGATTGTCGTGGATTATTGTGAATCACTGTGGAGCACTGGGGATCGTTGTGGATCATTGTAGATTGTTGAGGATCATTGTGGGTTATTGTGGATCCTTGTGGATCGCTGTGGATCATTGTGGATCACTGGGGATTGTTGTGGATCATTGTGGATTGTTCAGGATCACTGTGGGTTATTGTGGGTCTTTGTGGATTGTTGTAGATCATTGTTGATCACTGTAGATTGTTGTGGATCATTGTGGATCACTGTTGATTGTTGTGGATTATTGTGGCTTGCTGTGGATTGCTGAGGATCATTGTGAATCATTGTGGATCACTGTGGATCGTTCTGGATTGTTGTGGATCATTGTGGATCACGGTAGATCGTTGTTGATAACTGTGGATCAGTGTGGATCACTGTGGATCATTGTGGATAGTTGTGGATCACTGTGGATTACTGTGGATTATTGTGGATCATTGTGGATTGTTGAGGATCATTGTGGGTTTATTGTGGATCCTTGTGGATTGTTGTGGATCACCTGTGGATCATGGGGAATGTTGTGGATCATTGTGGATCACTGTGGAGCAATGTGGATCTTTGTGGATCGTTGTAGATCACTGTGGATCATTGTGGATCATTGTGGGTTATTGTGGATAACATGTGGATTGTCGTGGATTATTGTGAATCATGTGGAGCACTGGGGATTGTTGTGGATCGTTGTGGATCACTGTGGATCGTTGTGGATCAATGTGGATCACTGTGGATCACTTTGGAACATTGGGATCAATGTGGATCGTGGTAGATTGTTGTGGATCGTTGTGCATCATTGTGGATCGTTGTGGATCATTGTGGATTGTTGCGGATCTATTGTGGGTTATTGTGGATCCTTGTGGATCGCTGTGGATTCATTGTGGATCACGGGGATTGTTGTGGATCATTGTGGATTGTTCAGGATCACTGTGGGTTATTGTGGGTCTTTGTGGATTGTTTGTAGATCCTTGTTGATCACTGTATGCTGTTGTGGATCATTGTGGATCACTGTTGATTGTTGTGGATTATTGTGGCTTGCTGTGGATTGCTGAGGATCATTGTGAATCATTGTGGATCACTGTGGATCGTTCTGGACTTGTTGTGGATTGATGGGATCAATGTGGATAATTGTTGGTAACTGTGGATCAGTGTGGATCACTGTGGATCACTTTGGAACACTGTTGGATCATTGTGGATTGTGTTGTGGTTTTCTGTGGATCACTGTGGACCGTTGTTGATAACTGTGGATCAATGTGGATGACTGTGGATCACTTTGGAGCATTGTGAATCATTGTGGATTGTTTTGGATTGTTGTGGATCAATGCGGATTGTTTTGGATTGTTGTGGATCAATGCTGATAATTGTGGATTGTTGTGGATCGCTGTGGATCATTGTTGATTACTGTGAATTGCTGTGGATTGTTGTTGACCATTGTGGATCATTGTGGATTGTTGTGGATGGTGGTAGATTGTTATAGATTATTGTGGATCACTGTGGATCACTGTGGAGCACTGTGGATCTTTGTGGATCATTGTGGTTTACTGTGGATTGTTGAGGATCATTGTGGGTTATTGTGGATCCTTGTGGATTGTTGTGGATCACTGTGGATCGTTGTGGATAGTTGTGTATCTTTGTTTATCGTTGTGGATCACTGTGGATTGTTGTGGATCCCTGTGGATCACTGTGGAATGTTGTGGATCATTGTGGATCACTGTGGAGCACTGTGGATCGTTGTAGATCATTATGGATCATTCTCGATCATTGTGGATCATTGTGGTTTACTGTGGATCGTTGTGGATTGTTGTGGATCACTGTGGATAAATGTGGATCACTGTGGATCACTTTGGAACATTGTGGATCATTGTGGATTGTTGTGGATCAATGTCAATCACTTTGGAGCATTGCGGATCATTGTTGATAAATGCGAATCGTTGTTGATAACTGTGGATCGTTGTGGATCACTGTGGATCATTGTGGATTATTGTGGATCGCTGTGGATTATTGTGGATCACTGTGAATTGCTGTGGATCATGCTAGATTGTTGTGGATTGTTGTGAATCATTGTGGATTGTTGTGGATCACTGTCGATAGTTTTGGATCATTGTGGATGACTGTGGATCGTTGTGGATTGTCGTGGATTATTGTGAATCACTGTGGATGATTGTGGAATGTTGGGGATCATTGTGGATCACTGTGGAGCACTGTGGATCTTTGTGGATCATTGTGGATCATTGTGGATCATTGTGGATCACTGTGGATCATTGTGGATTGTTGTGGATCGCTGTGGATCATTGTGGATCACTGTAAATTTCTGTGGATCGTGGTAGATTGTTGTGGATCGTTGTGCATCGTTTTGGATCATTGTGGATAACTGTGGATTGTTGTGGATTGTCGTGGATTATTGTGAATCACTGTGGAGCACTGGGGATCGTTGTGGATCATTGAGATTGTTGAGGATCATTGTGGGTTATTGTGGATCCTTGTGGATCGCTGTGGATCATTGTGGATAACTGGGGATTGTTGTGGATCATTGTGGATTGTTCAGGATCACTGTGGGTTATTGTGGGTCTTTGTGGATTGTTGTAGATCATTGTTGATCACTGTAGATTGTTGTGGATCATTGTGGATCACTGTTGATTGTTGTGGATTATTGTGGCTTGCTGTGGATTGCTGAGGATCATTGTGAATCATTGTGGATCACTGTGGATCGTTCTGGATTGTTGTGGATCATTGTGGATCACGGTAGATCGTTGTTGATAACTGTGGATCATTGTGGATCACTGTGGATCATTGTGGATAGTTGTGGATCACTGTGGATTACTGTGGATTATTGTGGATCATTGTGGATTGTTGAGGATCATTGTGGGTTATTGTGGATCCTTGTGGATTGTTGTGGATCACTGTGGATCACTGGGGAATGTTGTGGATCATTGTGGATCACTGTGGAGCAATGTGGATCTTTGTGGATCGTTGTAGATCACTGTGGATCATTGTGGATCATTGTGGGTTATTGTGGATAACTGTGGATTGTTGTGGATTGTCGTGGATTATTGTGAATCGCTGTGGAGCACTGGGGATCGTTGTGGATCGTTGTGGATCACTGTGGATCGTTGTAGATCAATGTGGATCACTGTGGATCACTGTGGATCACTTTGGAACATTGTGGATCAATGTGGATCGTGGTAGATTGTTGTGGATCGTCGTGCATCATTGTGGATGGTTGTGGATCATTGTGGATTGTTGAGGATCATTGTGGGTTATTGTGGATCCTTGTGGATCGCTGTGGATCATTGTGGATCACTGGGGATTGTTGTGGATCATTGTGGATTGTTCAGGATCACTGTGGGTTATTGTGGGTCTTTGTGGATTGTTGTAGATCATTGTTGATCACTGTAGATTGTGTGGATCATTGTGGATCACTGTTGATTGTTGTGGATTATTGTGGCTTGCTGTGGATTGCTGAGGATAATTGTGAATCATTTTGGATCACTGTGGATCTTTCTGGATTGTTGTGGATTGATGTGGATCAATGTGGATCATTGTTGATAACTGTGGATCAATGTGGATCACTGTGGATCACTTTGGAGCATTGTGAATCCTTGTGGATTGTTTTGGATTGTTGTGGATCAATGCGGATAACTGTGGATTGTTGTGGATCACTGTGGATCATTGTGGATTGTTGTGGATCGTGGTAGATTGTTATAGATTATTGTGGATCACTGTGGATCACTGTGGATCTTTGTGTATCATTGTCGTTTACTGTGGATTGTTGAGGATCACTGTGGGTTAATGTGGATCCTTCTGGATTGTTGTGGATCACTGTGGATTGTTGTGGATAGTTGTGTATCTTTGTTTATCATTGTGGATCACTGTGGATCGTTGTGGATCCCTGTGGATCTTTGTGGATCACAGTGGAACATTGTGGATCATTGTGGATCACAGTGGATCACTGTGGATCGATTTGGATCGTTGTGGATCATTGTCAATCACTGTGGATCGTTGTGGATAGCTGTGGATTATTGTGGATCACTGTGAATTGCTGTGAATCGTGGTAGATTGTTGTGGATCATTGTGCATCATTGTGGATCGTTTTGGATCATTGTGGATAACTATGGATTGTTGTGGATTGTCGTGGATTATTGTGAATCACTGTGGATGATTGTGGAATGTTGGGGATCATTGTGGATCACTGTGGATCATTGTGGTTCACTGTGGATCACTGTGGAGCACTGTGGATGTTTGTGGATCATTGTGGATCAATGTGGATCACTGTGGATCACTGTGGATCGTTGTGGATCAATGTGGACCACTGTGGGGCACTGTGGATTTTTGTGGGTTATTGTGGATCCTTGTGGATTGTTGTGGATTAATGTGGATCATTGTGGATAGTTGCGTATGGCTGTGGATCACTGTGGATCGTTGTGGATCCCTTTGGATTGTTGTGGATCTCTGTGGATCATTGTGGATCACTGTGGATTATTGTTGATCGCTGTGGATTGTTGTGAATGATTTTTGATTACTGTGGATTGTTGTGGATCATTGTGGATCACTGTGGATTGCTGAGGATCATTGTGAATCGTTGTGGATCATTGTGAATCACTGTTGATAGTTCTGGATTGTTGTGGATCATTGTGGATCAATGTGAATGTCGATCACTTTGGAGCATTGCGGATCATTGTTGATCAATGCGAATCGTTGTGGGTTGTTGTGGATCATTGCGGATTGATGTGGATCAATGTGGATCATTGTTGATAACTGTGGATCGTTGTTGATCATTGTGGATTATTTTGGATCATTGTGGATCACTGTGGATAGTTGTGGATCTCTGTGGATCACTGTGGATCACAGTGGATCGTTGTGGATTGTCCTGGATTATTGTGTATCGCTGTGGGTCATTGTGGATCGTTGTGGAATGTTGTGGATCATTGTGGATTACTGTAGAGTCCTTAAGCTCTGCAGCATCGCAGTCACTTGATTGTGGTTGAGATGTATTTGTGCTGTGTGTGTGTGTGTGTGTGTGTGTGTGTGTGTGTGTGTGTGTGTGTGTGTGTGTGTGTGTGTGTGTGTGTGTGTGTGTGTGTGTGTGTGTGGTAAAAACTATTCTCAATTAGCTTCAGCTACCAGACAGGTCTCTATTGTCCACTTCATTGGTTCCTCGGCCCCCAGCGGCCCTGCTCCTGAGACTCCTGTGCCGACCACAGCATTGATGTGCTACATTAGCTTAATGCCAAAGAGCAGGGACGCTCTAATGAGACACGGCCGTGGGCTTTGTAACTCGTTCATCATCCTGCTCCCTCCAATTCCACTGCCCTTTTATCAGGCCCCAGCCGGCCCTGTGTCAAGTCCTTAAACATTAATCAGCTGTCCGGCCAGGCAGGGGCCCCAATAATACCCTATTAGCTGCTGTGCTCCAAAATCATTACAAGCCAATGAAAAGGCCAAGGATTACGTTCCCTCCCACCCACCCTGCCGCCCCCAGCTCCTACCCAGACTTTCTGTTATAGTCAGACACCTCAAATCACAACAAATGAACAGGAGGAGGAAATGACAATCCTACAGAATGTCCGAGGAAGGTTCCGGAACAGGTTTGTTTACATTGTTTTCCCTCCATCCAAGCTTACTGACTTCTCTGTAAGGGGTGATATATCATTGGTTGATTTTCCATCTGATTATCTTTTTGAAATGTTTCTACATTTAATAGAAAGAATTCTGCATGCTGCATTCGTGCTGTCACAGCTTTGTGACCAGAATAGCTTTCATATGCTGCTCATAGACAGAGGACAAGGTGGAGGTCACTAACAAAAAATCAATCCCAAAGCAGGAAACAACAAGCTTGACCCAGAAAGAGGAGAAACTCATGTCATTTTCTTTGATATCTACTATGCTCCACACTCATAGAGCACTTTAATGTTTTGCATGTAGATCTGGCTTGGTGAACCTGATCCATCCTCTAGTCCTGCTGCTAGAGGCCGAGGCTGCTGGGGGACGTCCCATGATGCACTGGGCTCCTTTCTGCTGGGGGACGTCCCAGGATGCATTGGGATCCTCTCTGCTCTCTTTACTCTCCATGTAGAAACATCTGACATTGTTGTTCATTCATTTGTGTTTCTCTTCTTCTTTCTCAGCAGGAATCCCTGGATCAGAGTTCTGCTGCTGGTTCACCCTTTTTCCTGTCCTCTCCACCCCCAACTGGTCCAGACAGATGGCCGTCCTTCCTGGTTCCTAGTTCTGATGGAGTTTTCCACTCTAGTTCTGGGCTATGATAGAAGTGTTCCTTCCTGGTTTTGGGGTCTGTTGCAGGTTTTCCTTCCTGGTTCTGGTTCTAATAGAGGTTTTCCTCTCCACTGTCTCCTCAGGCAGCTCAGTATCCAATATGTTGGTTTCCATAGGTGGGAGTTTTAGTTTAGTTTATGAATATCATTATCATGAAATAAATATAGGTTATAAGTGGGTCTGAAATACTTCAGTTTACCTAAAATATAATTTAATTGGACTTTTTCTTTAAGGTGTCTTCAGATCAGTTCTGTTGTCATTCAGCATCTTATAAATTAACTGAATATTTACGTCCTACCTACAACACAATGACATTCAGCTCTCAAACATAAAGAAAAGATGTTAAATATTGAAAGTGAGACATTTTATTTTTATGTTAAAAAAAACACATTATCTTTTATCAGATTTCCAGCAGCCTCTCCTCTTTTTCTAACATGTCTGGAAACATCTGGGAAGTGGAGACCAGTTGCTGGAGTTTTAGGAGAGGAATGTTGTCCCATTCTGGTCTGATGCAGGATTCTAGCTGCTCTACAGTCCTGGATTTTGGTTGCTGGATTTCTGCTTCCATGATGCTCCAGATGTTGTGTAATGGTGAAAGGTCTGGACTGCAGGCAGGCCAGTTCAGCAGCCGGACTCTTCTCCTGTGAAGCCATGCTGCTGTGATGGATGCAGGATGTGGTTCAGCATCGTCTTGCTGAAATCTGCAAGGACTTCCCTGAAAGAGACGTTGTCTGGATGGGAGCAGATGTTGCTCTAAAACCTCCATGTACTTTTCAGCATTGATGGAGCTTCACAGATGTGGAAGCTGCCCACGCCATAGACACTAATGCAGCCCCATCCCATCAGAGATGCAGCTTTTCACCTGTCCACTGATAACAAGCTGGATGCTCCCTCTCCTCTTTAGTCTGCAGGACACGCCGTCCATGCTTTCCACAAACTAGTTCACATCTTCATCCAGGTTTCCACTTCTTTGAATCTGCAGGTGAAGGAATATTCAAAGTCTTTAGAGTGTCATGGTTCACGGCGCTGGTTCCTGATTCTTGTTTGGTTTTTGTTTGTTTTGGTTTGTTATGCCTTGGTCTTGGTTTATAGTTTTGGTGTTGTGTTCAGCTTGTTACGATTATGGTTTAGGTTTTCAGTTTTCATGTTTTCCCTCATGTGCTTAGTTCTCTGTTCCTGGCTTGTTACTTCACCTGGTTTGATTTCTCATTCACTTCACCTGCTCCTAATTTTTCCCCCTGTCTACAAATACCCCATGGTTTTCAGTTTGCCTTGTCAGATCCTTGTGGTTCATCCCTGTGATGTGTAGCTCTCTGTCCCTGCGTTTCGGTGAATAAACCAGCTTTGTTCATTACAGTCCAGCTTCTGCATGATCTATCTGTATTTGGGTCCTCATCTCAGCTCAGACGTGATGTGAAGGATCTGACCAGACATGGACCCATCAGACGGTATGATACTCTTTGAATATCTTCGCCGAGAGGCAGCTAAGAGCTCACCAAGCAGTGTGGACCCAGATCCTGCGCCCCCCGAGCTTCCTCCCACAAGGTCCCGGAAGAGGGGACCGTCCAAGTGCTAGGAGCGGAGGCCCCCCGTGAGCATTACGTCAAGTGGGACGGCTCTCCTCCAGCTCCTAGGCCCACGTCCCCTGAGTCGCCTCCAGTTTCCCGGTCTGCTCTGGCTCTACAGTGTCCGACGCCACAGCCACGGTCGTGCCCGGTTCTTCAGCCTCCGACGCCTGCGTCCAGATCCACGTTGCTTCTGACTTCAGCCCCAGGCTCCTCCCTGTCCGTTGGTTCCTGTCTCCGAGGAGGTCTGTGGTCAAGACTGTCCTCTTCAGCCCCTGGCTCCTTCCTGTCCATTGGTTACTGTCTCCGAGGAGGTTTGTGGCCAAGATAATCCTCTCCAGCCAGTGGTTCCTGTCTCCGAAGGGGTCTCCAAGCGAGACACTTCTCTCCAGCCCCTGGCTCCTTCCTGTCTGTTGGTTATTGTTGCCGAGGGGGTCTCTGGTCAAGACGGTCCTCTTTTGTCACCTGTGGTCCGCCCTGCCGAGGAGATCGACGTTCATGAGATCGCTCCTCTTCTGCATCAGACGCTAAAGCTTGCCATAATGGGACTTCAAGAGAACCCCTTAGTGACGCAGCTCCTGTCTGTGCAACCTCCCGATCACCCGTCAGACTTCCTGTTAACATATGTCTGTCTTCCAGTGCCGCAGCTCTAGTCAGTGCGCTTCCCAGAGATCCGGCTCCAGTCAGCGCTCCTCCCAGAGATCCATCTCCAGTCAGCGCTCCTCCCAGAGATCCATCTCCAGTCAGCGCTCCTCCCAGAGATCCAGCTTCATGCAGCACACCTCCGAAAGATCCAGTTCCAGTCTGCGTTTCCACGGGTTCAGCCCCAGTTCATACTGCCCTCTGGACATTCGCCAGAGACCCGGCCTGCTTAGCCTCCAGAGGTCCAGCTCCAGTCAGTGCAGCTCTCTGCCCCGTCTTCTCGGCCTCCTGGTCGACCCCCTGAATCAAGTTTGCTGTCTGCGCGGCCTCTGTCTGCACTGTGTTGCCCGGATTATTCTGCTTGGGTCTGGTCCATCCCCCGGGGCCCCCTCCGCCCACCCAGCTTTGGCCCGGTCCAGCTTCTGCATGATCTATCTGCATTTGGGTCCTCACCTCCGCTCACATTTGACAGAGAGTTTTACATTTAGAATTATGTTGCTGAAATTGACTGTCCAGCTCTGCAATGGAGAGACTTTGTCTCTCTAAGGTGCTCTTTTTATACTTAGTCATATTACTGATCTGTTGATAATTAACCTGACATGTTCCTCCAGATGTTTTTTTACATTTCCAGACTAATGTTGCTCATTGTCACATCCGCATCAGGCTCCACCCCGGACACACCCACAGCAACCGAGCGTCACCACAGTCTCTTCCAGAATACTGATGAAGGACACCTGTGATCAATTAGCCACCTGGCTTCTTAAACCTTGGCTTATTCCTCAGTCCTCATCGGACCTCGTTACTAGCTAACTGGACTTTCCTCCTTCCCTGATCCCGGTTGCGACTCCCTGGATCTCTGACAATCAAGGACTTTGATTTTTTCTAGCTCCAGGTTCTAAGTATGTTTATTTGTGTATCCATGTATTAAATCCAGTTTAACGTCCTTCCTGTCTCTGTGCAGTCCCATTTGTAACAGAAGGTCCAACCAACACTGACCAGGACACACCCATGGATTGTACTGCAGTGCTCTCTGAACCTGCAGATGAACCCTAGCAGGTATCCCACTGACCAGGCCAAAATTGCTTATATCATATCTCTTCTGTCAGGACCCACATTGCAGCGGGCAGAGGCCATCTGGAGACAAGACAGTGCCATTACCCAATCCTACACCCAGTTTACTTGACATTTCCAGGAAGTATTCAGCCTTCCTCAAAGAGACTCAACTGTTCAAGAGCAGTTGTTCCAGTTAGGGCATGGTAATATGTCCATCAAAGACCATGCAAAAACTTATTGCAGTTTAGTGGCCGCCAGCAGTTGGAATGAGACAGCTCTAATCGCGCATTTCCGCATGAGTTTGGATTCAGCCCTGCATCTTCACCTGTTTGCCTATGATGATTATCTGGGTTTGAAAAAATTCATACAGTCAGCCATTTGGGCAGCTCATTAGTGAGAGAGCTGTCTTCAGGAGGTTAACTCTACATCCACTGTCCATAGAGACCTCTGAACCCATACAGGTTTTTTTTCCATGATCCTTTCAAAACCATAAACTGTACCAGGAGCATGATAATGAAACCTTGACTATTTAAGCAGCAAAGATAACAGAGTTATTTTCTCAACATTTTCTCTTCTGTCTCTGCTGGATTATCGTGGACTGAAGGGACTCTCACAGCTACAGTTTCAGACATGTATCCTCCAGTTATCACATCCAGTTGCACTTCATCCATCTTCCAGCCCTTTATCTCAGTTCATCAATTACCACCAGGATCTGCACAGGGATCAATGCTGATGAACACCAGCAGATAACTGGTTGCTGAGGACCTAAAGCCTTCAGTAGTAATCTGTCTTTATAGATCATGATCGTAATTATGAGATATGTTTTCACTTCCCTTTCTGAAAATCCCTCTGCATGCACAAGCAAGTTGGCATTAGTGGTAGCGAAGCATCAACCACGTGCAGACACAGGCAGACCATTGGAGTTAGGCTGTTGATCGATGGCCACAGAGAAGGTAATGTTTAGCTGCTTCGGTGTCCGTGGAGCCGGGCGTCCACCAGCCATGCAAAGCCCGCCTGGATGAATCACAACAGAAAAATGCTCTTCTCTCTCTGCTGCATCAGGGCTCTTTTATCTGCAAGTCTTTCACACTAATCTAGAAGGTGATCACTGCAAACATTTATTTCATTCATTCCTCAGACAACACAAACTAAGAACCATCTAAATACAGAAATAAAAAGGAGCAGAAAGAAGAGAAATCCTGTCTTTTCTCATACGTCAGGTCAAATCATTTATTTATTTGTTGTCCCTAAAGGAAAACTTGGTTTAGAGACGGGTCCTAAAGAGAAAACACTTTACATCATCAAACCGTAAAATCTTCATTTACACAAAGCATGACTTTCAGTAAAATCCCCAAATAAAAACTCCTAAAATGGAGTAAAAACTGTATTTGAAATATGATCCTTCAAAAAAAAGCTCAAAAATAAATCCAAAATACACATGCAAACAACCATCTAAAGTTAAATAAGGCTGATATCGTCTCTCAAAGCATGTTTTGCTTTAATATCACAACAAAACCAAAAACCATAAACACATATATGTATTTCATAAATTGACTTTTACCATCTTTTTAAAAATATTATTTGATTCAGTCTTTTTTATCATCTTTGTTTTTCTATAAACCCATTTCTTAGTTACATGGTTCTAAATTTGGTTGATCAAACCTCTGTTCCTTTTAAGTTATATTTACTTTCTGAACATTAATATAAAATGGATTTAATGGATCTGGAATTGCTTTTGTTGATAATTCTTAAAGTTCTTTTAAAAAAAAGTATACATTTTACATGTTTCCTGCAGACAGGAATTCCAAAAAGGCTGAATCAGTGAGTTTTATAGGGTAATTAATGATTTCTTATTAAAGAAATCTTTAACTTTGTGTAAGATAGCAGCTGTTTTCTATATTTTTATTTGTATTTTCCAAGTTAAACTTTCATTAATTAGGACATCTTAGATCTCAGTTTCCCTTTAGCTTTTAATTTTAACACCATCTAAGTGAATTAATGAAAATCAGGTGTAATGTATTTTTTCCCATTTCCATGATAATTTATTTTTGTCAAACTGTTTTTTAAATGTTTTCTTCCCAGATGAAAGAAAAATAGTGCAGGCATTAATGCTATCATTAACATAAAAAATTAAAAGTTTTAAGGCCTAACTCCTGAGGTACACCACAGATCATTTCCTTTAATTCTGCTTTCATTTAAACATGTCGTTTTCCGCTTTTTCCGACAATACATGAGTCCAAAGACCAGAACACCCCCCCAGCCTAGCGCTTCTGGCTAGCTGATTCTGATGCCGTGAATCCTGAGAAGCTGCAGGGCTGCTGGATGTGGCAGCTGACTGCATCTTCATGGCCTGCAGGATGTCCACTGCTGAACATCACAGAACGCTTCCAAATCACATTCAGATCTTCAATTTCCAGCAAGTCAAATCCTGAGCAGAATTCATGGATCCTGTAAGAAGAAGACGGAGCCAGTCAGTGCAACATGTGACAAAAAAGTTTTACACCGTTTTCCGATGAACTGCGTTAATTGTCAGTTTCAACACACCAGTGTGTGCAGAGTGTAAAGACATTAATTTCAGTTTCCTGCACAACACATTAACAGGAAAGTCAGAGCGTGTGTGATGCTGAGGTGAGACAACATGTCAGCCAATTAAAGTGCCAGTGTCAACATGATGGAGGTTAGGAGACCATCTGATGATCTCATTAGTTCAGCTGGCTACTTTACACCATGCTGGTTCTGTAGTCACTTCTGATGGTGGAAGTAAACTGCAGCCCCTATCACAGATAATTTCAACTTGTGCTGCAGGTTTTATTGATGTAGATAAGACTTTTGACACAGTGAATCCCTAGGCGTAGAACTGGGTAGGGACAATAAGGACTTGTCCAGTAAGTCCATGTTGTCCCTACCATTTACTGTAGCACCAACAGCTGAGAGATCAGTGCAAATATATGATTGACTTTTTCTTGCTTTTTTTTTGTTTGTTTGTTTTTTGGTTGTTGTTTGTTTGTTTCTTGCTAGCATAATTAGCTACCAATGCTGTACCCTAGCATAGCTCTTTCGGCAAGCGTTAGCTAGTAGCACAGAGCAGTGCTAACAGTGTCTGTATCTTTAGTCAAAAGATCAGAGGCGATGAAAAGAAAAGAGATTTTACAACATAAAAGTACGAGTCAGAAATAAATTATTTTCATTACATCCACAGAGTCATTAATAAAGTGATAATAACAGTCATTCAATAAAAACTTGTTTATCATAGATCAATGTGTTCTGTCAGGTAGCTCAGACAGAGGAGATGATGAAGGAGAAAATGATGAGCAAGGTGGAGATCATAAGGAAGGAGGAGATGATGATGAGGAAGATGATGATGAGGAAGGTGGAGATGATGAAAAAGGAGGAGATGGCGCAAGAAGAGATGATGAGGAAGTTGGACATGAGGAAGGTGTAAATGATAAAGTAAGAGATCATGAGGAAAGAGGAGATAAGGAGGAAGGTGATGATGATGAGGAAGGAGGAGATGATGAGGAAGGAGTAGATGAGGAGGAAGGTGGAGATGATGAGGAAGGTGAAGATGAAAGTAAGGAGGAAGTCGGAGATAATGTGGAAGGAGGAGATGATGAGGAAGGTGGAGATGAGGAGGAAGGTGGAGGTGATGAGGAAAGAGGAAATGATGAGAAAGGTGGAGATGAGGAGGAAGGTGGAGATGATGAGGAAAGAGGAGATGAGGAGGAAGGTGGAGATGAGGAGGAAGGTGGAGATGATGAGGAAAGAGGAGATGAGGAGGAAGGTGGAGATGAGGAGGAAGGTGGAGATGATGAGGAAAGAGGAGATGAGGAGGAAGGTGGAGATGAGGAGGAAGGTGGAGATGATGAGGAAAGAGGAGATGAGGAGGAAGGTGGAGATGAGGAGGAAGGAGGAGATGATGAGAAAAGAGTAAATGAGGAGGAAGGTGAAGATGAGGAGGAATGCGATGATGGTGAGGAAGGTGGAGATGATGAGAAAAGAGTAAATGATGAGGAAGGTGGAGATGATGAGAAAGGAGTAGATGAGGAGGAAGGTGGAGATGATGAGGAAGGAGGAGATGATGAGAAAAGAGTAAATGATGAGGAAGGTGGAGATGATGAGAAAGGTGGAGATGAGGAGGAAGGAGGAGATGATGAGAAAAGAGTTAATGATGAGGAAGGTGGAGATGATGAGGAAGGAGTAGATGAGGAGGAAGGTGGAGATGATGAGGAAGGAGGAGATGATGAGAAAAGAGTTAATGATGAGGAAGGTGGAGATGATGAGGAAGGAGTAGATGATGAGAAAAGAGTTAATGATGAGGAAGGTGGAGATGATGAGGAAGGAGTAGATGAGGAGGAAGGTGGAGATGATGAGGAAGGAGTAGATGATGAGGAATGAGGAAATGAGGAGGAAGTTGGAGTTGAGGAAGAAGGAGATGATGAGAAGGAAGGTGGAGATGAGGGGGAAGGCCTGAATGAAATGGAACGAGGAGATGATGAGGAAGGCAGAGATGATGATGAAGTTGGAGATCAGAAAGGATGAGATGAGGAGGAAGGTGAAGGTGAGGAGGCAATCGTTCAGGTAGGTGATGGTGTTCTTCTTTGGACCTGGAATGATGGTAGAGGACTTCCAGCAGGGTGGGACCTGGAACTGAGACCGGGTCTGGTTGAATCTCTTGGTGAGGCCCACTGTTAGCTGGTTTGCACCATCTCTCAGTACCTGCCTCAAGACACCATCAGGGCCTGCAGCTTTCTTCAGTGTGCACCTCACCTCCTGCTCCTCCACCTTGGGAACACTGCTGCCGTGGGCTGGTGCAGTGTGGTGGCCTCCGGGGCTTCCACCTCAAAGCTGGCAAAGAAGTGGTTTCATTCTTTGGTGAGTGAGGCACCACCTTCAGCACAGGAGAAGCTGGGTCTGTAGTTTGTAAGGTGCTGGAACCCCTGCCACACCTGGCTGGAGTCACTGCTCAGAAAGCAGTTCTCAGTCCTCCTCCTGTATCCAGCCTTGTCGTCCCTGATGGCACCATACTGTACCATACATGTCATAAAAGCAATGAAACTCTCCAGGGACCTCTGTGGGACATTTTAATATCCCAACCAATGTAAAAATCAAACTCACGCCCTTGTGTGAATCACACATTTTTTGACAGGCAGACTTATGCAAGTTCATGCTTGTCATGAACAGTGATGGGAATAACGGAGTTAAAATAAACGCCGTTACTAACGCCGTTGCCTTTTTTAGTAACGAGTAATCTAATTAATTACTTTTTCTATCGTTACAACGCCGTTACCATTACCAAAATGCCGTTACTACAAGTTACTCAGTGAAGCTACGAAGTGGTCGTCCCACTTGGTTTAACGCTAGCTTGGCTCACAGACACAGGAGCTCCAAATGTGTGTGTGTTTTCCCCTGTAGTGAAAACAGGGGTAAGCGATTAAGTAATGATGATTGGAGGAAAATTTTATAAGCCAATCAGAGACACCAGGTGGGCGGATGTTTACACACAAACCCAGCACATAGAAGCACACACACAAAAAATCAGAGATGGCGAGTCCGGAGTCTCAGGGAAAGACGGCGTTTTCGAGGTGGAAATGATGAAGAAAATTCTTGAAGTACAGTTGTACCAGTTGTGGTCTTTTGAGGTGCAATAAATATTAAAACCTCTGTTCAGGTACCAGTCTTTGCTGTTCTACTCTATGCACCTGGCCTGTGAAACCTGTTCTGAAAAAAATCAAACTTCTTTGACATTTTTAAACTTTAAAAAAAGTAATGAAATAGTTACTTTCCCTGGTAACTAGTTATTTTTATAGTGGAGTAACTCAGTTACTAACTCAGTTACTTTTTGGGAGAAGTAACTAGTAACTGTAACTAATTACTTTTTCAAAGTAACGTGCCCAACACTGCTCATGAACAACTTCAAAGTTCAATTAATTTCAGTTGTTTTTTTAGAAGTGAAAATGAAAGCCTGAACTTGAGAAACCTGTAACTAACCAACTTACCTGTTGCTGGGAAGTCATTCTGCTGAAGGCTGCAGGTAGTGAGATCTGGGTGGTTTGGGGCTGTTGGCAGGGGGTCTTGCCCTGTCCTAATGGCTTTGATTGTCAAGGACTTGCAGATATCCTCAAACTGGACGGATGCTTTAACTCCATGTCTCTTCAAATTATAAGCTGATATTCTAATTTGCAGGCAGATATAACTGTTAGATTTTTACTGTCTTCTGCAGACATATATAATATTCCCATAAGTAATCATAAGCACATGAAGCATGTGATGTGTACGCTTCATCTGCAGCTTCTTTCCTTTAACCTCCACTTGCCATTGCAGAGCAAGATTGCACCGACATTGCTGAGGAGCATTACCAGTTTATTATGCTAGAGCGTGTAATGCATGGTGGATACCGTCGTGTGAAGTTGATCTAAGTGCTGGAAAATGTAGGCAGTGGCTGTTACATCACATCATCTGAACAAGTTCACATTCTTTATTTACGAATATGTTTCGTTCAGTTCAACATTTACAGAAAAATTAACACGTTCAAAGGAACAACAGGCTTGGCAAGCTTGGTGTCCAGCATGGTGGTGGCAGAATGATGGTCTGGCTGCTGTGTTGTACAAAACAAATTTGCTTTGACAAGAGGAGCTTTATGGGTATAAGGTTCCTCATCTTTATTTTTATATTCAGTCTAGCATAAACATGATAAATCAGTCTATTGTTGATTTAGCATATTTATGTTGGACCTGACAAGAAGGTTGGAGGGGGGAGTTAAAAAAAAAAGAAAAAAAAGAAAGAAAGAGATTGAAGAGAAGAGAGAAAGAAAGAGAGAAGGCTATACCAGATATAAGGTAACAGCATCAGCTGTGTTGGTGTTTCTGAAAAATCTCACACAAACAGTTCTGTGCTTTCAATCAGAGTAATTTCTCTCTTGGTCCCGCTACGTTACTATAGGTGTCCGGCAAAGATTGATCCTTGGTCCCAACATTTTCTCCATCTACATTAATAACAGAGCAAACTCTGTGGGTGTCTTTTTCAAACAAGTCCAAAGTTACATCAAAGAGCAGTTTCCTCTGGGGTTGATCCTCCATGTTAGGGGAAGCAGCGTTCTGTTGACAGCAGTTCAGTCGTCTTTTTCATGTCTGTTTTATCCGGAGTTTCTGTCCAGCTTTCCATCTTTTCTCTGAGTGGTGTCCTCAGCTGCAGCAGCACTAAACAGGAAGTGAAGCACCAGATTTTCATCTTTCATCTCCGTCCTGGAGGCAGTGCAGTGGACATGTCCCAGTGACCGGCGGACACGTCCAAGAGGCCAACAGACATGTCCCAGAGACCAGCAGACGTGTCTCAGAGGACGTTGGACACGTCCCAGAGACCAGCAGACACGCCCCAGAGGCCGTTGGACATGTCCCAGAGACCAGCGGACACGTCCCAGAGGCCATTGGACACGTCCCAGAGACCAGCGGATACGTCCCAGAGACCGGTGGACACATCTCAGAGACCAGCGGACACGTCCCAGAGACCAGCGGACACATCCCAGAGACCAGCGGACACGTCCCAGAGGCCGACGGACACGTCCCTGAGACCAGCGGACACGTCCCAGAGACCAGCGGACATGTCCCAGAGGCCGACGGACACGTCCCAGAGACCAGCGGACACGTCCCAGAGGCCGACGGACATGTTCCAGAGATCGGAGGACACATCCCAAAGGCCGGTGGACATGTCCCAGAGACCGGCAGACATGTCCCAGAGGCCAGCAGACATGTCCCAGAGACCGGCGGACACATCTCAGAGACCGGCAGATACATCCCAAAGGCTGGTGGACATGTCCCAGAGACCAGTGGACGTGTGCAGGAACGTCTCCAGCTGATGAGCTTCTGGATGAGCGTGGGTTGGGTATAAAGGCCAGTTTATGTAGCAGAAGTAAAGATGGCTGCTTTTCCAAGCTGTCAGCTCGATGAACGGATGATGAGGAAACAGGTGAGGTGGTACACCTGAGAATCCAGGTAGAAAGACTTCCTGCTGCAGGGTTTTACATCTGGATGAAACTCCAGGTACAGATGAGAACATGACTTTCCTCCACCAGGTTGGGATGGTTGTTGTTCTCTGGTTAACACGAGTCCCAGTCTGGTTCTGTCTCACATTCAGGGCTGTTTACTGGTTTCACTGGTTTCACACTGGGACTCACGTGACATCCAGTTTGTTGGTATGTTTTATTCTCGTAATAAATAAATAAACTTCCTCATATTTTTACTCTTCTTGCTGAAACCAGATGTATGAAATGAATGAATCCAGTATATTCAGACATCTGTCTTCATTGTTTATTATTATAGATAGATTATTTATGGGTTCATTATAAATCTGATTTCAGATCAATAATGAAGCTGTTATGATGAGTATGATGGTGAAGCCGACAGTTTGTAGACTGGCAGGTTTTAATCCATCCGTCTGTGAAATGTCTGCATGAACATGTAATGATGTAATGATGTAATGATGATGTAATGAGTAGTTTATGAACTGGTGACAGGTGTAGAAACGTTCTCCAAGCAGCAGGTAAACACATTCACATATATTTTTAGTTAAAAATGTGTTCAGCTGTAGCTTGAGGTTGTCCCAGCCTGCCGGGCCCGGTACTGACCCGGTCATGGTCGTGTTGTGTAATCCATCCTGGTTTAGTGAATGAGATAAGCTGCAGCATGAAGACGTGCAATAAATCAGGTGTCTTTAATAAATAAACTCTGAGTTTGTGTGCAGATAAGAAAAGATCAGAGGAGGAAGAAACTCTGCAGCTATATTAAAAAGTTGTAAAACATCAGAAACGTCATGGATCTCACTGCGGATCACTGTCTCATGGTGGAGTGGGAGGGTCTCCGTGGACCACTGCCAGATTGTGGGGTCATCACGTCATCAGTGGTCTGATAGGATCAGCCTTCTGACACAGCTGATCTGTGATTTATGAGGAACAGAGGATGTGGAGCTGCTCACCAGCAGACAGCAGCAGTCGTCTGGGAGGAACCATGATCAGGAGCCCCGATCCAACCATCCGGGGGGCTGGGAAAGCTGGGTCATCATCATCTCAAGATGGTTATCTGCTGAACATCTTTTGGTGCCTGATGGATGGTTGTGGAGTGGGTGGGTCTGACTGGGGACCAGTGTCACAGACAAACACACCAAAGGTCAGCAGCATGGTGACCTTTCCTGTTTCCCACAGTCAGTGAACGTTTCAATGACTTTCTGTTAGTCTGAAAATGTCATATTGGATTTTTCGATTTTTTTAAGTGAAAGAAAACACAAGGATATTTATCTGACGGAGATATGATTTTAAAATAAATCCATAAGTCTAGACATAAAACTTTAAATGCCTCAAACTATAAGTAAAGAAATAATTTCACTCTGATTTCATTACTATATGACAACTATTCCAAACACAACCACAACTCCCAAAAAGTTGGGAAACAGTGTAAAATGTAAAATTAAAATTAAATTAAATGATTTCCAGAATTCCATGAAGCCATATTTTATTCCCAGTAGAAGATAAGCATAAGATGAAATTAAGACATTTCACCATGTGATGGAAAAAGTAGTTCCAGGGTGACGTTCAGCACGGTGTAAAAAGAAGTTCCAGGGTGATGTTCAGCATGGTGGAAAAAGTAGTTCCAGGGTGACGTTCAGCACGGTGTAAAAAGTAGTTTCAGGGTGATGTTCAGCACGGTGTAAAAAGTAGTTTGAGGGTGGTGTTCAGTACAGTGTAAAAAGTAGTTCCAGGGTGATTTTCAGCACGGTGTAAAAAGTAGTTCCAGGGTGATGTTCAGCATGGTGTAAAAAGTAGTTCCAGGGTGATGTTCAGCATGGTGTAAAAAGTAGATCCAGGGTGATGTTCGGCATGGTGGAAAAAGTAGTTCCAGGGTGATGTTCAGCACGGTGGAAAAAGTAGTTCCAGGGTGATGTTCAGCACGGTTTAAAAAGTAGTTTCAGGGTGACGTTCAGCACGGTGGAAAAAGTAGTTTCAGGGTGACGTTCAGCACGGTGTAAAAAGTAGTTCCAGGGTAACGTTCAGAACGGTGTAAAAAGTAGTTCCAGGGTGATGTTCAGCATGGTGTAAAAAGTAGTTCCAGGGTGACATTCAGCACGGTGTAAAAAGTAGTTCCGGGGTGACGTTCAGCACGATGTAAAAAGTAGTTTCAGGGTGGTGTTCAGTACAGTGTTAAAAGTAGTTCCAGGGTGATGTTCACCACGGTGTAAAAAGTAGTTCCAGGGTGACGTTCAGCACGGTGTAAAAAGTTGTTCCAGGGTGATGTTCAGGACGGCGTAAAAAGTAGTTCCAGGGTGATGTTCAGCATGGTGTAAAAAGTAGTTCCAGGGTGACATACAGCACGGTGTAAAAAGTAGTTCCAGGGTGATGTTCAGCATGGTGTAAAAAGTAGTTCCAGGGTGATGTTTGGCACGGTGTAAAAAGTAGTTCCAGGGTGATGTTCAGCATGGTGTAAAAAGTAGTTCCAGGGTGATGTTCAGCATGGTGTAAAAAGTAGTTCCAGGGTGATGTTCAGCACGGTGGAAAAAGTAGTTCCAGGGTGACGTTCAGCACGGTGTAAAAAGTAGTTTTAGGGTGGTGTTCAGTACAGTGTAAAAAGTAGTTCCAGGGTGATGTTTGGCACGGTGTAAAAAGTAGTTCCAGGGTGATGTTCAGCATGGTGTAAAAAGTAGTTCCAGGGTGATGTTCAGCATGGTGGAAAAAGTAGTTCCAGGGTGATGTTCGGCATGGTGGAAAAAGTAGTTCCAGGGTGATGTTCAGCACGGTGGAAAAAGTAGTTCCAGGGTGATGTTCAGCACGGTTTAAAAAGTAGTTCCAGGGTGACGTTCAGCACGGTGGAAAAAGTAGTTTCAGGGTGACGTTCAGCACGGTGTAAAAAGTAGTTCCAGGGTAACGTTCAGGACGGTGTAAAAAGTAGTTCCAGGGTGACGTTCAGCACGGTGTAAAAAGTAGGTTCAGGGTGGTGTTCAGTACAGTGTTAAAAGTAGTTCCAGGGTGATGTTCACCACGGTGTAAAAAGTAGTTCCAGGGTGACGTTCAGCACGGTGGAAAAAGTAGTTTCAGGGTGACGTTCAGCACGGTGTAAAAAGTAGTTCCAGGGTGACATTCAGCACGGTGTAAAAAGTAGTTCCAGGGTGACGTTCAGCACGGTGTAAAAAGTAGGTTCAGGGTGGTGTTCAGTACAGTGTTAAAAGTAGTTCCAGGGTGATGTTCACCACGGTGTAAAAAGTAGTTCCAGGGTGACGTTCAGCACGGTGTAAAAAGTTGTTCCAGGGTGATCCCTGCACCGACACATCTGACTTAAACTAATGAGACATTGTGCAGATTAAACTTTTAGGTTGTTGGATCCAATTAATTTGAGTCAGGTGTGTTGGTGCAGGGATGCATAGAAAACCTGCAGGATTGTGGCTCTTGAGGACCGACGTTGGCCACTCCTGCTCCAGATGTTGTGTATTGGTGAAAGGTCTGGACTGCAGGCAGGCCAGTTCAGCAGCCGGACTCTTCTCCTGTGAAGCTGCTGTGATGGATGCAGGATGTGGTTCAGCATCGTCTTGCTGAAATCTGCAAGGCCTTCCCTGAAAGAGACGTTGTCTGGATGGAGCAGATGTTGCTCTAAAACCTCCATGTACTTTTCAGCATTGATGGAGCTTCACAGATGTGGAAGCTGCCCACGCCATAGGCACTAATGCAGCCCCATCCCATCAGAGATGCAGCTTTTCACCTGTCCACTGATAACAAGCTGGATGCTCCCTCTCCTCTTTAGTCTGCAGGACACGCCGTCCATGCTTTCCACAAACTAGTTCACATCTTCATCCAGGTTTCCACTTTGCCACAGACCATTTTAAATGAGCTTTGGTCCAGAGAAGACGGAAGAAGCTGGTTCTGGATCCTGTTCACATCTGGCTTCTTCTCTGCATGATGGAGCTTTAACCTGCATTTGTGGATTTCAGGGTGAACTGTGTTCACAGATTTCTGGAAGTCTTCCTGAGTCCATGCAGTGGTTTCCAGTAAAGAATCATGTCTGCTTTTAATGCAGAAGATCACCAGCATCCAGCCTTGTCCCATGCACACAGAGATTCCTCCTGATTCTCTTAATCTTCTGATTATATTCTACACTGTAGATGGAGGATCTTCATAGTCTGAGGAACATTTTTCTGAAATTGTTCCACAGTTTTAGATCCAGTTTGTCTCTGATTGGTGAAGCTCTGTTAATCTTTCCATCTGAGAGACTCTGCCTCTCTGAAATGCTCCTTTTATACCCAGTCATGTTACTGACCTGTTGCCAGGTAACCTGCTTAGTTGTCCAATGCTCCTCCAGGTGTTTCTGGTTTCCAGGTACTTTCCAGCCTTTTGTTGCTCCTGTTCCAACTTTTTCTAGGCGTGTTGCTGGGGGTGTCCTGGTTCATACCAAAGTTAACTCTGCTCCAACTAAAAACTCTGAGGTTGGGTTCTCTTCCAGTGTGAAAGCAACAAGTCCATCTTGTGAAGGAACGCCAGGAAGTGACGTAGACCAACATGGTGGATATCTGGCTGCCTCATACTCAACAGATTCTGGTGAAAATCTGATCAGGTTTGAACACCAAAGTTAAACCGTTGTTTACTTGTGGTGAATGAGACGTTTTCACTCCTGGCCAATCAGTGAGATGGATTTCCTTTTTTTTTCTTCTTGGTCAGTGGTCAGTGGACATTATCACCTCCTAGTGAGCAGCTTTTGTCACTACATGTCATTGTCCAGGATCTTTGGTCCCCTCTGAAAATGCTAGAATACAAACCAAACTAAAGGAAGATGTGAAACTATTCACTATTCCCCACCCAGTCGAACTGAGCCCCCAGACTATCCTGGTGTGAACACACTCTGAGTCTGGGTTCTGGTTGATCCATCCAGGAACCTTCACAGAGTTGTTCTTCAGCCACTCTAGTGTGCTTTTAGTTGTGTTCTTCAGTTTCTTTTTATCTTTAAGTTATTGTTTTCTCAGAGATTGTTCAGTGTTTTATATTTGGTGCTTGTGCATTTTTTTGGTTGTTTTAAATGTTGTGTAGATATAAACTTTGACTTGAGACTGAACACAGTTTGTAGGTTCTTCTACGTTCCCTCCTGTAAGAGTCCAGCTCACTCTGATCCTCTGATTGGTTCTGGTTGGGCTTTAGACTAACAAAGCTGTCGCTTAACCTGATCACCCACAGGCTGAGGTGGATAGGATAGGGAAGTCAGCATCTTCACCACTGAGCCTCAATGCTGGAGCGCCACAGGGTTGTGTGCTCGGCCCCGCCCTCTTCACCCTCTTCACACAGGACTGCTCTGCCATCCACCCACCACCATGGCTGGGAAGTCTGCAGAAGATCCCACCGTGGTGGGTCTCATATCCAACAATTATGAGACCACTACAGAGAAGAGGTCCAGAGTCTCACAGGATGCTGTTCCAGGAACAATCTGGTTCTTATCAACAAGACCAGGGAGATCCTAGTAGATTCCAGGAGGTCCAGGAAGACTGCTCATGGTCCTCTCTGTATCCACGGAGAGACAGTGGAGCGAGTGGACAGCATGAAGTTTCTGGACATCCACATTTCCTCTGACCTCTGCTGGAATGAACACTTCCACCTGGTGAAAAAGCCCAACAATGGCTCCTCTTCCACAGGAAGGTGAAGCGATGGGATCAGGATCTGTCCTCTCATGGTTCATGTCCTATCTCACAGGAAGATCATTCAAAGTATCCTGGTGAGGGGGAATGTCCAGATCACATGGGCTGACAACAGGGGTGCCTCGGGGCTCGGTGCTTGGCCCTCTTCTCTTTTCACTATACACCTCCTCACTCTGTGCAGTCATTAGCTCTCATGGTTTCTCCTACCACTGCTATGCAGATGACACTCTCTTCTCAGCTGCTGGTGAACTTCTACAGAGCCTCCATGGAGAGCATCCTGTGTCTCAGAGTGACGATGTGGCACGGCAGCTGCACAGGACCAGAGGAGCTTAGCCCGGCTTGGGAGGACAGCTCAGGGGATTGTGGGCCGCCGTCTACCAGATCTAGACTCCATCTACACCGCCCGAGTCCAGAAGAGGGCCAGACACATTGCTGCAGACTCCGCCTCCATCAGGAAAGCTGGACAGGAGCATTAAAACCACCACAGAAAGACTCAGAGACAGCTTCTTCCCCAGAGCTGTGGAAACAGCAGCTCCCTGTAGTTCGTCACTACACCCCCCTACAGTACTCCCACACACACACACACACACACACACACACAAACCTCCGCCCTTGCACAAGGATGAACTTCATCCAGCCTGTAAATCTCACTGTCTGCTGGGAATTCTCTCATTTTCTGTAAATACAGATGTGTTCTTTATCTTTTATATATTTATGTGTTATTGTTATATTTCTGTTTTCTTATTTATGTGTGCTAAGCCGAGAGACTCCTCAAAATTTTGTTATGCTGTATAATAACAATAAAGATCTTGAATCTTGAATCAGATCTTTAATGTCAGATTAAATCGCATGAAAGCTCACAGGAAACAAATATTCCTTCTTGTTGTGGAATCCAGTAACACGGTAGGTGTTGCATGTGGAGCTTTGAGCAGATAAAACCTGGCTGTGGTGTTAAATTTTGTATCTGAGGATACTTCATGGCAGTCGGCTTCTACGTTTGACCTTTGGAGAAGAGCTCTCAGTGCTCATTATTTCACCCACCGTGTCTTTTCTTTTTTTGTTTTGCTGTTTGAAATCTGCCTCACCTCACAGCCCACGTCGTGATGTTTAAAATTTCATATTCCTCTGCTGTACCTGCACAGTGTCAGGGTGGCTGATGGAGAGAATTAGTCCTGACCTTTGAGGAAGAGGAGTGGAAGGCCTGTCATTAGCAGAGGTAGCAGGAAGACATTACCCTGCCTCAGCGACCTACACAGATACAGTTCAGATAAGAGATGAATCATCGCTCTGTCCCTGGAAGCCATGACAGGAAGAAAAATGCTGTCTTTGACCTGCAGCATTTTTCTCCTCAACACCTTATTTTCTCTTCACTGTTCAACCAGACATAGTCAGCAAACTGTCATCCAGAAGTTTTATGTCACGTTCACGTTTAAACATCATTGAGTGGTTTACACCTGCATCGGTGGCTGTCTTGAGGCAAACATGATGATGAGTTACGTTTCAGGGCTGAAAGTCTTAAATCTGTCACTGAAGCTGGTGTTTTGGATGTTTAAACATGTTTATTTTAACCTGAGTGTAATCCTCCACAGCTGACAGTTTACACTCTGTATTCTGGAGGACTAATTCAGAACCGGCCCAGTAACCTCTACTACTATAACCTGAGTTACAACATGGAGGGAGAACTTTACCCATCACCCCGAGGATTGTACCTCAGTTTCTAAAAATCTTCACAGATTTCAGAGAATTAGACAGAAAAGACAGGAAAATCCATCACTTCATTTCATTCTGTTTGTAAAACCAGCTGCAGCTCTGACCCTCCTCATCTTCAGAATCTGCTTCCAGTGGTTCTGGTTCTGGTCTCAGGTGATGAAACTTCATCAACATGCTAAAGAATCTGAAGGGGAAACAGGAAATAAATATGAAGATGCTCTGATGAGGAATGGAGATGAAGAAGGAAAAAGAAGCCAAAGTAGAAAACTGAATTTTGTTTCATTAACTCATGTTGGTTGTCAGGGCAACTGAAAGGATGATATGAGTACCCATAATTACTTCATGTGCTTATGATGAATGATGATCAGAGCATCTGTGATGATAATAATGAAATGAAGAAGAAAATTATGCTGCTGTTGCATGATGAAGATTGTGATGAAGAAGAAGATGAAGACAAAGATGAAGATAATTGTGATGATGATGATAATGATGATGATGATGATGATGATGATGAAGATGATTGTGATGAAGAAGATCTCGGTGATGTTGATGAAAATTATGAAGAAGAAGAAGAAGATGAGGATGATGATGATGATGAGAATGATGATGATAGGTCTCTCTACTGAAACTGCTCTCCTGTCAGTTACTGATTCCCTATGACTTGCCAGATCCTGGATCTGGATGGATCAGGATCTGTCCTCTCGTGGTTTACGTCCTACCTCACAGGAAGATCCTTCAAACTATCTTGGTGAGGGGACGTGTCCAGATCACATGGGCTGACAACAGGGGTGCCTCAGGGCTTGGTGCTTGGCCCTCTTCTCTTTTCACTATACACCTCCTCACTCGGTGCAGTCATTAACTCTCATGGTTTCTCCTACCACTGCTATGCAGATGACACTCAGCTTTTCCTTTCTTTCCCACCTGACGACACAAACGTCTCAATGTGAATATCAGCATGTTGCTGATATCTCCGCATGGATGAAGGATCGCCACCTTCAGCTAAATCTGTCCAAGACTGAGCTTATTGTCTTTCCAGCCAATCCTTCCTTACCGCCACAGATAAGCGTGCAGCTTGACTCCATCACGCTTGTGCCTACGTTTTCTACCAGGAATCTTGGTGTCATGGTAGACAACCAGCTGACCTTTAAGGACCATGTTGCCTTGGTTGCTCAATCTTGCTGATTTGCTCTCTACAACATCAGGAGGATCAGACCCTACCTGACTGAACACACGGCCCAGCTCCTGGTCCAGACTCTGGTCATTTCACGCATTGACTACTGCAACTCCTTACTGGCTGGCCTGCCTGCATGCTCAGTTAAACCTCTGCAGATGATCCAGAACGCAGCAGCACGTCTGGTCTTCAACCAGCCCAAAAGAGCTCATGTCACTCCGCTGCTAATCGCTCTCCACTGGCTTCCAGTTGCAGCGCATCAAATTCAAAGCTCTGCTTCTGGCTAAAAAACAATAACCCAAACGGCTCCGGTCTACCTTCACTCCTTAATCCAGAGCTACACTCCCTCTCCACAGTTACGCTCTGCCAGTGAAAGACGCCTAGTGCTCCCACCACAAGGTGGAAAAGCTAGACTCTTTTCCTCTGTTGTTTTATCATCATCATCATCATCATCAGTGAGGAATAACTTCAGCATGCGCGCGCGCGTGTGTGTGTGTGTGGTTGAGGATAGGTAGAAATCCACATTCTTCCCTCTTTAGGAGCATTATAGGACGTTTTTCCTCTAACTCGGGTGATTTCGCGGACATGCAGCATCATTTAATGCTTATTGTGTTACGTCTTGGTCGGCAGTAGGTCCAGCAGACTTGTTTTGTACGTCTGTTCTTGGTGAAAAGGAAGATGGAACCTCCATCCTCAGAGGTAATCAAATCTGAAAGACTCCAGGTAGTCTCTGCAGGTCTTCAGCAGCCAAGTCTGCTTTCCTGCATCATGTTTCCCTTTCTCTTTCTGCCTTTCTGTCTTTTTTTCTGTCTTTCTCTCGAGCTTTGCTGAGAAGAGAAAAAGGACATGACTACTTCCACCCCTGCATGCTCAACCTCACACTCCTTCTGAATTCTCGGCTCAATCAGGCATATCACCACTGCGATCAAGGGCTGGTTTCACAGTTGCTTTTGGCTCAGGCTCCACATGCTTTCAACCAAAACAGTAAAGGGACATCAGGCGCTAGACTAAATATTCACACACAGTCCCTGCAGGCTTTTTTCCACATATTTTCTCTGTGGGGGGGGGGGGGGGGGGGGGGGGGGGGGGATCTGGAATCCTATGCCAGAGGGTTCATTGATCTGAGCTCAGTCCTCCAGAGCCCCTGCCTCTCCTGACACTGAGCATGGCATTCCAGTTTTTCATTATGTGATTCTGTTTCTAATCCTGGTTGAAAAAAGGAGGAATGAAGAAATCTCAGAATCAGCTTATCACCATAACACACCCTTACAGAAATTAGCCATCTATTTGGATTATAACCTGATGGGAATAAAAAAGCTTCATCACCCAAATTCATATTCATCAAGTTATCCCGACTGTTGGTCCAATCGGAGGGCATTAAAACATGTTCCAAAGTTTGGCTGGAAATTAGCCTTATTGAAGACAACTCTTACATCAGCTGGACGTCAGCGTAACGTGAACCTGAACTTTACATTACATCTCGTATTTCCTTCACTCAATAAAGTTTATTGGAAAAAAAAAATCAAAAACGTGACGGCTAGGGGGAAAAAAAGTGGGGACCAAAACAGAACTGGTTGGTATGCAGATACATCGTCTGAGATTTTCAAGGAATTATCAAGGAGGGAGAAACTGAAAGCAGTAAGATGGTAATACATGTGCACACAGCTGTTTGTCTACATCAGTTTCTTCTTCTGCTGACGTCAGCAGGATTTGTTCTGCTCCCTTCATGACGTGCTTGTAAGCTGCAGGTCATATGTTCAGTATCGTGACTTCAGACACGGCTGCGATAACGGCATCAGAAATCAACAGATTTGACTTAAGCAGAAACTTGAAATATCCTGACAGGATATCTCTTGTTGGGACACTCCGGATTTGGGCCTTGATATCTGGAGTGAATCTAATCTGCAGGTTCTCTTAATATTAAAGTGGTCCCATTGCCGGAGTTGAAATGCTCAGGACATGAAATCAGAAACTATCATAAATTCAGAGAGAATCCAGCATGGAAATCACCATGAGGCAGATCTGAGGATATCAAAGACATCTCTGGATTCTGGGGGGGTTTGCGCAATGTTTTATTAGGTCTAAATTTAAGTTTTAAAGAGGCTAAAAACTGCAAGCTGTACCTGATTTTTGATGATACCGTGAACCCAAGTTCATATAGCATAAATTCATGTGGAATCATCTGTACAAATAATAAATGAAGAGAAAAAAATGGGAATGAGTGGGCTTGTCAGCTCCAAGCCCATTTATCCCACAACAATCTGTATGAGCATTTTCAATCTGGTTTCCGCCCACTCCACAGCACCGAATCCGCATTACTTAAAATCACTAATGACCTCCTCCTGGCAGCTGACTCCGGTCTCTTATCTATTCTCATCCTCCTTGATCTGAGTGCGGCCTTTGACACCATTTCCCACTCCATCCTTCTGGATAGACTCTCCTCCATCGGCATCACCCACACCCCCCTCAGCTGGTTCAAATCATACCTCTCTGGCCGCACTCAGTTCATCCAGTTGAAAACATTTACCTCCCAGTCATTCCCAGTCACCACTGGTGTGCCCCAGGGCTCTGTCCTGGGGCCCCTGCTGTTCCTCATCTACCTCCTCCCCCTCGGTTATATTTTTAGAAAACACCGCATACATTTTCATTGCTATGCGGATGACACCCAGCTCTACCTCTCCACCAAGCCGAACTCTGCCCTCCCACCATCTTCCCTCACAGATTGTCTTCGAGAGATTAAATCCTGGTTCACCTCAAATTTTCTTAAACTGAAGAGCAGCAAAACAGAAATTTTACTAGTAGGCACCAAATCCACTCTCTCCAAATCTGACAGTTTCTCCATTCCCATTGATGATTCTTCCATTTCCCCCTCCCCTCAGGTAAAGAGTCTGGGTGTCATTCTTGACAGCACTCTGTCTTTCACATCACATATCAATAACATAACCCGGTCAGCACATTTTCACCTTCGCAATATCAACCGCCTCCGCCCCTCCCTCACCCCTCACACCGCCGCCATACTCGTTCACAGTCTTGTCACCTCCCGTCTCGACTACTGTAACTCCCTTCTGTTCGGTCTTCCCCAAAAAACTCTTCATAGACTTCAACTGGTTCAGAATGCAGCAGCCCTGGTCATCACAAGAACCGTCTCCACCCATCATATTACCCCTGTTCTGCAGCAGCTCCACTGGCTCCCCGTCACCTACCGCATCCACTACAAAATCCTGCTGTTCACCTACAAGGCCATCCATCACCTCGCTCCTCCCTACCTTTCTGATCTTCTCCATGTCTCCATACCAGTCCGTTCCCTCAGATCCTCCTCCTCCATCCACCTCATCGTCCCCCCAGCCCGCCTTGTTACCATGGGGAGCAGAGCTTTCAGCTGCTCTGCTCCTCATCTCTGGAACTCCCTCCCCCCAGACCTCCGTAACTCTGATTCAATACAACTGTTCAAATCCAAACTCAAAACACATCTGTTCAAACTGGCATCCTCACTGTAATATTTCACACTGCTTTTATTATTGTTTTATGTATCCGTTAATTTATGAGTGTATTTATTGATTTGTTTTACTCTTGTGTTTTATCGAGAACATCGTTTTTGCATTTGAGGACCAGAAGATGCAAAACAACAACAACAACAACAATAATAATAATAATAATAACAATAATAACAATAACAATGATAATAATAACAATGATAGTAATAATAATTATTATTATAATTATCATCATCATTTTTGTCTTTCTTTACAGAAAATATCTGCACTTAAATGTTTGACACAGGTTGTCCCTGAAACTCTGATCAAACAAACCGTTTGTTTCTGCACACATGTTTACATGTGTGAGAGGACATGAGAAGATACCACCTGAGTGTATGACTGCGACTTCATTGCTGCTGTTCCAGGTGAGGAAGAGGAGGACAGCATCTCCTCCAGAGGACAGACTGCTGGACCAGGTCAAACACGATCAAACATGAGCTGATTTCGAGGCCTGAACCTCAGCCAGTCGTTGTGCGACCTTTGCTGTATCACAGCACCACAGAAGCTTCTGCAAACCTCAGCACTGGCTTGTTAAACACACCTTTTGTTTGTGTGGAAACATGAGTCAAGACGTCCCAGGTCTCCCTGTGGGAACGGAGGTCTCAGCTTCCACCTGGTAACACCAGCAGCTCTGTCACCAACAGCATGGCAGCACATATGCCATCTTCTGCATCTGGCAGATGCCACATGACTTACACGGCTTTGTAGCAACTGCCAAGGACAAACACACATCTATGGTAAATATCTGAGCACATTCACTGAGACGACATTGATCCAGACCAACATGACAGCCAGCAGTTAGCCTCAGAATCTGGTTCTGGTTTCCTCCCTCACTGGGAGGGCCTGGGGTCTGCTTACCTTAAAGATAATATATGTGAGTCCTGGAGGAGAAAAAAACTGGTTTGTGTACTGGGGATGACTCTGACTTTGATTCTGTGCTGGGAAAATTCTGGTTCTGGTTCTGTATGAAGAATAACTCTTGTTTTGGTTCTGTACTGGACAAAATTTTGGTTCTGTTTCATTACTGGGGATACCTAGTCCTGGTTCTGTGCTGGGATAATTCTGGTTCTGTACTAGGGCTAACTCTTGTTCTGGTGCTGTACTGGAGGTAATTCTGGTTCTGTTTCATTACTGGCGATAACTCTAGTTCTGGTTCTGTACTGGGGATGACTCTGGTTCTGTGCTGGGGATGACTCTGGTTCTGTGCTGGGGATGACTCTGGTTCTGTGCTGGGGATGACTCTGGTTCTGTGCTGGGGATGACTCTGGTTCTGTGCTGGGGATGACTCTGGTTCTGTGCTAGGGATGACTCTGGTTCTGTACTAGGGATAACTCTGGTTCTGTGCTGGGGATAACTTTGGTTCTGTACTGGGGATGACTCTGGTTCTGTACTAGGGATGACTCTGGTTCTGTACTAGGGATAACTTTGGTTCTGTACTAGGGATGACTCTGGTTCTGTACTGGGGATGACTCTGGAGCTGACTGTCCAGTAAAGATGCTGCACCAGGTGCTGAACATTATGGGTGACTCTCCACATCCTCTACACAACACAGTGAAGAAACAATGGAGTGAGTTTAGTGTGAGGCCTCGTCAAGTCCAAAGTAAGACAGAAAGATACCGGAGATCATTCAAGTCATTATCTTCTTTAGATCAATTTTTGTTGTTTTTTTTTTAATTAATAAAAAAAAACTACTACAACATACAAATTCCACTCTGGCATAAATAAAGCATTTTTAATTTAATTTTTATTTCATGACAGCAGACACATTTGGGGCTTATTTTGATGAAATCAGGTGAATTATATACTCTGCTGCTCTCACCACCATCACTATACTCTGATGGAATCACAAGCCTGCCATTATTGTTCAAGGCAAGATGCTGGTGGCTCTCTACAGATGATGTTGGTACAGCATCATTTACCAAGCTGGTTGGAACACATCACATAGATGCTTTAGAAGAACCTGCTGGACAACAAATCGTTAAGGAGAATCGATGCAAGCATTGTCTACCAGGCCTCCATTGTGGGAAGTTAGCTGTGGTCACATGCAATGGCTGAAATGTTGGCAAATGGAGATGGAAGCTCTTCAGCAGCTTCAGGAGAGGACATCTCGACTGTAGTCAGGGACAAATGTTTATAAGAAAAAAAAGAAAAAGAAGAAGAAGACCCCTTACCTTACCCTGGTGAGGTCTGTTCAGGGGTCCTAGAGTGGAGGGTCTGTCAGGTATTTGAACCTTGGATTGAGGAGAGGAGCAGTTTTTTGTTGTGAACGTGGAGCAGTGGACCAGCTCTACTTGGCAACACTGCCCAGATCGTGCTGCATCTGCAAACAGCTGCGGGCCGAAATGTAGTCATTTAGCTGCTGACAGGGTATCTTCATTTAATGAGTAATGTGTTAGAGTATTAGTTACTGACAAAAGTAATTATTATTATTATTACTATTATTATTATTATTATTACATCCTCACACACTCTGATTTTATTTTGTTTTCCTCTTAGATTCCATTACTACACTACAGTGAACTACAAACTTTAAATTAATATTCATAATGCTAAATTCTGTTTTTATACTTGTAAATATTGTTTTTTGTTTGTTTGTTTGTTTGTTTGTTTTTTAGTTTGTTTTAGTTTGTTTTGTTTTTTAGCACCTCCACCCCAAAGCAAATTCCTTATCTGTGCAACTTTTCTTGCCAGTAAAGTGCAAGTCTGATTATAATAGCAGGAGTATTTCTTCATGTTGTTGTCAGAAGAACACGGACTAAAATGTAAATCTTTACCTGGTTTAGAGTCAGACTCCAGCACAGGTGAGCTCAGATGCAACCAATTAACTCAGACTGATCCAGATTCAGGAACCAAACTGGGAAAACCGTAAAGCAACACATTACCAGCAAACCGTAAATAAGCGCTGCATATAAAACAGGAAAATGTTTTTTGTTTTAAAAGTGTCGGATGGTCCTGCGAGGGCAGATCTTTCCTGTTAGACGGGGTGTGTGAGGTATTTTTAGTTTGTATTTGGGTGAGAAACGTCTCATCTGATCCAGATGTTCGGAGCTGGTAGGAGATCACACAGAGGCTCATCCTGACCAACAGGTCAAGATGCCTGTATACTGTCCTCAGCTGAAGACAGAAACAGGTTAAGCTCCGCCCACCCCCCCAGTCTGCAATTAGCCACACAGTCACATGACTGACCTCTCCTTTCGTTCACAGACAAAGGGAACTGAAAGAAAATCTGTTTCTTGCAGCTGTAATGACTGCCATCTGGGAGTTGTTGGCTCCAGGTTCACCACCAAGAAGGTCCGTAAACCTGCACATGCACCTTCAGGAGCCGGTGGGGCCCACGGACACTGATGGGGCTTCATGAGCTGTTTCATTTCACCTTTGCTTAAAGATTGTGATTTGGTAATCAGGAAGTGGAATATGAACAAACACGGACAGAAAACAGTAGGGACAGTCTCATGGTCACGCAGAAAAAGGTGTGTGAAAGCTGCAGGCTAATTACACAGTCTAGCTCCCCACTAATCAAAGTCCATACCTGTTACAGACGATGTGCTCCTCCATATATCAACACAGACTCCATGGTTAACACTTTTATGAGGCGTTCAGCCAGACATGCTGGTGATGAAGAGCAACTGCTGCTGAGTGGGAGCTCACACGCTGGAAATGCACCTGCAGCAAGTTAATCCGTCAGTGTCTGGACCGGTTTATACAGACCAGCTGTGTGGCTCCTCGCTCCGGAGGGTCCCCTGCAGGAGCAGCATATTCCCACTCAGGCTGGAATCAGGCGGATGATAAATAGGCGTGGAATAAAGGTGGCTATTCAGCCTTGCTTAAAGCATGTAAACAACTGCTTGTGGGTGAGGGATGAGTGGAAATTATGTATTCCTCTCTCCACCTACAGTAGAATCATCCATGTGGGGGCCACATCTGCTGCTTCTCAGATCACACTGGGTTCCCAACATCTCTGATGTATAGTATTGTTTGTGTTTGTTCTGTAAGTCATTATTCCTCCGCGATGTGGTACAGCAGGAGCTGGAGGTAGTTCATTTTTACCTCTCATTACTGGAGCTGATCACAAGTGGATTAGCTCCGCCTCCGTTATCAGCTGAGATCTACTTTCTCTTCAAACTGTCCCCACACGCCTCTGAGGAGAATGTTCATTCCTTTCTAACAGACGGTGAAGCGTAGTGTACAGTTCTGCTGCTACACAGATGATACTCAGCTCTACTTATCCATGAAGCTGATCAAACCAATCAGACTGTTAGATTACAAAGACGTCTTGAAGACATGAAGACCTGGATGACTGAATTTTCTGAGGTTGTTGTCTTTAGACCTGAGGACCTCAGGAAGACTGTGTAGCTATGAAACTACTCTGGATGGTTTTTACCTTGGCTTCCAGTACTACAGTGAGGAAACATGGAGTTATTCTGGACCAGGATCTGTCCTTGGACTCACATATAAAACAGGTTTCTAGGACCACCTTCTTCCAGCAACGTAATATTCCCAGAATGAGCAGCATCCTATCTCGGAGTGATGCAGGAAAACTGGTCCATGGATCTGTTCCTCCCAAGATGCTGCATGGAGAGTTCTGAAGAGGACCAGAGATCATTTTCCTCCAGTTTATCTTCTCTTTATCGGCTTGAATGATTTTTCCATCACAGCTTCAGTGTCAGACTGCAGGCTTACAGGAGCTTCTACAAGTAGAACGGGAGGCAGAACCTTTAGTTGCTAAATCCCCCTTTGTAGAACCAGCTCCCAGTTTGGCAGAAGGTCTTCCTTCCTGGTTCTGGTTCTGATGGAGGTTTACCTTCCTGGTTCTAGTTCTGATGGAGGTTTTTCTTCCTGGTTACGGTCCTGATGGGGGTTTTCCTTCCTGGTTCTGGTCCTGATGGAGGTCTTCCTTCCTGGTTCTGGTTTTGATGGAGGTTTTCCTTCCTGGTTCTCGTCTTGATGGAGCTTTTCCTTCCTGGTTCTGGTTCTGATGGAGATTTTCTTTCCTGGTTCTGGTCCTGATGGAGGTTTTCCTTCCTGGTTCTGCTTCTGGTTCTGATGGAGGTTTTCCTTCCTGGTTCTGGTTCTGATGGAGATTTTCTTTCCTGGTTCTGGTCCTGATGGAGGTTTTCCTTCCTGGTTCTGCTTCTGGTTCTGATGGAGGTTTTCCTTCCTGGTTCTGGTTCTGATGGAGGTTTTCCTTCCTGTTTTCGGTTTAGATGGGTGTTTTCCTTCCTGGTTCTGATGAAGGTTTTCCTTCCCAGTTCTGATGGAGGCTTTCCTTCCTTGTACTGGTTCTGGCGTTGATGGAAGTTTTCCTTCTTGGTTTTCGTTCTGATGAAGGTTTACCGTCCTGGTTCTAGTTCTGATGGAGGTTTTTCTTCCTGGTTCTAGTTCTGATGGAGGTTTTTCTTCCTGGTTCTGGTCCTGATGGAGGTCTTCCTTCCTGGTTCTGGTTCTGATGAAGGTTTACCTTCCTGGTTCTAGTTCTGATGGAGGTTTTTCTTCCTGGTTCTAGTTCTGATGGAGGTTTTTCTTCCTGGTTTCGGTCCTGATGGGGGTTTTCCGTCCTGGTTCTGGTCCTGATGGAGGTCTTCCTTCCTGGTTCTGCTTCTGGTTCTGATGGAGGTTTTCCTTCCTGGTTCTGGTTCTGATGGAGATTTTCTTTCCTGGTTCTGGTCCTGATGGATGTTTTCCTTCCTGGTTCTGCTTCTGGTTCTGATGGAGGTTTTCCTTCCTGGTTCTGGTTCTGATGGAGGTTTTCCTTCCTGTTTTCGGTTTAGATGGGTGTTTTCCTTCCTGGTTCTGATGAAGGTTTTCCTTCCCAGTTCTGATGGAGGCTTTCCTTCCTTGTACTGGTTCTGGCGTTGATGGAAGTTTTCCTTCTTGGTTTTCGTTCTGATGAAGGTTTTACCGTCCTGGTTCTAGTTCTGATGGAGGTTTTTTCTTCCTGGTTCTAGTTCTGATGGAGGTTTTTTCTTCCTGGTTCTGGTCCTGATGGAGGTCTTCCTTCCTGGTTCTGGTTCTGATGAAGGTTTACCTTCCTGGTTCTAGTTTCTGATGGAGGTTTTTTCTTCCTGGTTCTAGTTCTGATGGAGGTTTTTCTTCCTGGTTTCGGTCCTGATGGGGGTTTTCCGTCCTGGTTCTGGTCCTGATGGAGGTCTTCCTTCCTGGTTCTGGTTCTGATGAAGGTTTACCTTCCCTGGTTTCTAGTTCTGATGGAGGTTTTTCTTCCTGGTTTTCGGTCCTGATGGGGGTTTTCCGTCCTGGTTCTGGTCCTGATGGAGGTCTTCCTTCCTGGTTCTGGTTCTGATGGAGGAGTACCTTCCTGGTTCTAGTTCTGATGGAGGTTTTTCTTCCTGGTTTCGGTCCTGATGGGGGTTTTCCTTCCTGGTTCTGGTCCTGATGGAGGTCTTCCTTCCTGGTTCTGGTTTTGATAGAGGTTTTTCATCCTGGTTCTCGTCTTGATGGAGGTTTTTCCTTCCTGGCTCAAATTCTGGTTCTGATGGAGGTTTTCCTTCCTGGTTTCTGGTTCTGATGGAGATTTTCCTTCCCTGTTTCGATCTTGATGGAGGTTTTCCTTCGGGTTCTGGTTCTGGTTCTGATGAAGGTTTTCCTTCCTGGTTTCGATCTTGATGGAGGTTTTCCTAAGTGGTTCTGGTTCTGATTGAGGTTTTCGTTCCTGGTTCCACGTCTCCTGTGAACAGCGTGCATCCTTTCATCAGGTACAAATATGATCCGATGTAATTTCCCAACATGATGCAGGTTTATTGTTGTTCAGGAGACACACACACAGACTCCTGCTGCAACACCTTTGTTATATGACAGAAACCTCCTGACACACATCACAAACTGCCACGTAGGTCCAGCAGATTTCTTCAGACAGACATCATCTTTAAGGCTCAGTTAAAAAAGCAGATTTCAATCTTTTATCAACAAAGTTTGCCTTGATCAAGGAATTAAATCTAATTTGTTTCAGACGTTTCTATTTGTTTAGTTATAAGGGAAATGTGGAAGAAGGGTTTGCTTCTTTTCATTGAGTGGTACAAAATGTTCAGGAAAAGTTTGTAAAGTAAAAACATTTAACATATAAAATATTTGATTCATTTCTAGAAGACAATGGTCCATCATATTATTGACTTTATAAATAAAGAAATAAATTATCCTCTCATGTTCCTCTGATTAAATGCTCTGAACAGAACAAGGTTTTTTACATAAAGACTAATCTTATCTATCGCTTTTACACAACAGGAAGCCATTTTATTTTTTCCAGCTGTGACGTTGGAAACAGAGAAATTAGGAAAATCACCCTGTTTGACGTTTTCAGCTTCACATCCTCATGAAGACAGAAAGAAGCTGGAAGAAATTATGTAAATGAGCAGCTGTTTGTTTCTCTGATGTCTTGCTTAGTTCTGTTGGTTCACATATTAATCAAATTATTGTTGTTTTTTCTATGTTGAGTTTTGCGAAATAGGAAAGCCCCCAAAATCCTCGTGCTCCTGTAAAAATAAGCTGTGAGTAAATAAATAAATAAATACATAAAATTCTGATTCAGCTCGGATTCAGTCCAGATTCAACCAGAATTCAGTCAAGATTTAGCCAGGATTCAGTCAGGATTCAACCAGGTTTGAACCATGATTCAGTCAGGATTAGGTCAGGATTCATTCAGGATTCAACGAGGATCGAGTCAAGATTCAGTCAGGAATCAGCAAAGATCGAGTCAGGATTTAGTCAGGAATCCGCCAGCTTTGAACCTTGATTCAGTCAGGATTAAGTCAGGATTCAACTAGGATCCAGCCATGATTCAGCCAGGATTGAACCAATTTTCCGGCAGTGTGCAGTCAGGATTTAGTCAGGAATCAGCCAGACTTCAGCTACGCTTCAGTGACGATTCCACTAGGATTCAGCCAGGATTCAGTCAGGACTGAACCAGGATTCAGTCATGATTCATCCAGGATTCACTCAGGATTCAGCAAAGACTGAATCATAATTCAGTCAGTATTGAAACAGAATTCAGTCAGGATTCAGCCAGGATTCAACCAAGATATAGTAAGTATTCAGCCAGGATTAATCCAGGATTCAGTAAGAATTCAACCAGGATTCAGTCAGGATTCAGTAAGTATTCAACCAGGATTCAGTCTGGATTCAATGGAGATATATTCATGATTGAACCAGGACTGATCCAGGATTTGGTCAGAATTCAACCAGGATTCAGTCAAAATTCAGTCATGATTCAGTCAAGATTCACTCAGGGTTCAGACCTGATTGAATGAAGAGTCTGTCAGGATTCAGCCAGGACTGAACCAGGATTCAGTTAGGATTTGGCTATGATTTCAGTCAGGATTAAGTCAGTATTCGATCAGGATTCAGTCAAGATTCAGCTAGCATGCAGCCAGGATTCATTCAGGATTCAATCGGGATTGAACAAGGATTCAGTCAGGATTCAATCAGGACTGAACAATGATTCAGTCAAGATTCAGCCAGGATTCAGAAGGTATTCAACCAGGATTTCAGTAAGGATTCAGTTAGGATTCATTAAGGATTTCAACCAAGATATAGTCATGATTGAACAAGGATTGATCCAGGATTCAGTCAGAATTTAAACTAGGATTCAACCCAGATTCAGTCAGGATTCAGTAAGAATTCAACCAGGATTCAATCAAGAAATGTAGTCATGATTCAGTCAAGATTCAGTCTGGATTCAGTCAGGATTTGGTCAGGATTCAACTAGGATTCAGTAAGTATTCAACCAGGATTCAACCATGATTCAGTCTGGATTCAGTCAGGATCACAATTGATCCAGGATTCAGTCAGAATTAAACTAGAATTCAACCAGGATTCAGTCAGGATTCAGTAAGGATTTGGTCAGGATTCCACTAAGATTCAGTAAGGATTCAAACAGGATTCAGTCAGGATTCTGTCAGAATCAGTAAACTATTCAACCATGATTCGGTCTGGATTCGGTCTGGATTCAGTCAGGATTCATTAAGGATTCAGTCTGGATTCTATCAGGAGTCAGTAATTATTCAACCAGGATTCAACCATGATTCGGTCTGGATTCTAGTAAGGATTCAGTCAGGATTCAATAAGGATTCAGTCAAGATTCAGCCAAGATTCAGTCAGGATTTCAACCAGGATTCAACCACGATATAGTCATGATTGAACCAGGATTGGTCAAGGATTCAGCCAGATTTAAACTAGAATTCAACAAGGATTAAGTCAGGATTCAACCAGGATCCAGTCAGTATTCAACAAGCATTCAGTCATTATTAAGTCAGGATTTTATCAGGATCCAGTCAGTATTCAACAAGCATTCAGTCATTATTAAGTCAGGATTTTATTCAGGATTAAGTCAGGATTCAACAAGCATTCAGTCATTATTAAGTCAGGATTTATTCAGCAAACAGCCTGGCTTCAGTCAGGATTCAGCCAGGATCCAGTCAGGATTCAACAAGCATTCAGTCATTATTAAGTTAGGATTTATTCAGGATCTAGTCAAGATTCAACCAGGTTTTTTAAACAGGATTCAGCCAGGATTGAACCAAGATTCAGGCAGGATTGAACCAGGATTTACTGCAAGGGGCAGTGGTAGCCTAGTGGTTACAGAGGCTTGGGTCTGAGAAGTTGGGTTCAAGTCCCCAGGCTGGCAATTGTGGGCCCCTGATCAAGGCCCTCAAACCTGGCGCTGGAATCTCGGCCGCACCCTGCTAGCAGCTCAGATGGGTTTAAATGCAGAGAAAGAATTTCCCAGCTTTGGGATTTATAAAGTATAAAACAAGTCAGGATTCAGTTAGAAATGGTTTGGACCCACAGAAGTAGACCGTCAGACAGGTGTTTCCCATCAGAGTGGTCAGATCAGTGCAGGAATGAACTCCGTGCTGTTTTTTACATGTTTGTCTTTCCAGAATAATCAGATCAGGGCGAAGCTA